>NW_019387059.1:0-15233 GCF_000671375.1 Centruroides sculpturatus | reverse complement strand
AGATTAGTTTTCAATTCATAAAGTAATATATTCTAAACATTTCTGAATTAACAAAAATTTAAAGGATTTAATTATGCATTTATATTAGAAATAACAGTCATATCAAAAGATTGAATTTTCAGTTAAGATTTAAGAAAAACTGAATATGATTTTAATGAAATTCAATATGTGTATAACAAAAGTGTAAGAATTGAATCAAATGAAAAAGAAAAAAGTTAAAAATAATATATAAATACAATTGGTCCTTGATTTAATGGACTAATTGGGAAACAAGTGTCTGCTATTGCTGAAAGATTAAGTTGATCATATTTTAAAAATATACTTACAGGATGTATTAAAATGTTGTTATAAAGTATAAATATGAATGAAATATTATTGTAACATTGAGTAATTTACATTCATTGACTCATTGATCCAACCTTTTAAAATATTCTATTAACAGATTAAAAAAAAAAAGGTTCTAAATTTAGGTTCTTCTAAGTCAGGAATTTTTTATCCATTAAATCCATTTTTTTTCTGTTTTTACTTTTTTATGCCCTCTGGGCACTGAGAGAACCTTTATTTCATGTCATCAGCTCCCCACAATATGGGTAGCTGAGCACTGAGAGATAGGACTCTATATATCTGGGACAGACTATTCATGAAAAATTCCTGGAGTTTCTCACTTGGGTCCCCAGACTGGTAGGCTGATGCCTTAACTGCCTTGGTCATCCGGTTATCAGTTATCACTCACGTTACTACAAAACACTTGTATTAAAATGTACAGAAATGTGATTTTAAAAAAATGACCTGGAAATGTGTAAGAAGCTATCCAATCTTTTGTGATAGCTTCTTAGATTTCCAAAATATTATTTAAATTCAAAAATATTGTATTTCAGTTTATTTTTAATTATTTATGTTGTTAACCAGTACAAAAACAAAGGTTACTAAAAATAAAATGAATAATTTTATTGTTTTACATTTTATAGGTTAGTGTTAAAGTTGGAATTTCCTCATCACTGGTAAATGTTTTGGATATTTTACATAATATTATTGTATCACCTATAGAAAAAACAAGTGAAAATATAGCAAATACATTAGAAATTAACATGAAGAAATTTTTTGAAAATTCTAAAAAAATTAAAGTGAGATTTTTTTTATGAAATTGAATTTAAATTGATTTTCACAAATTATAAAATAATTATTTATTTTCAGCTAGAACAGTTGCTTGAACGCAGAGTAAAAAATCTTATGAGTAAGTGGGAACAATTAAAAAGAAATAACTTCCTGGAATTTCTTCACAATAGTAATGAATTATTGATGCCAGCTAGGTAATTGTAAAATTTTGATAATTTACAATTATAATAAATTTTATAGATCATTTAGTAATGATTTAAGTTAAAATATTGATATTTTGAAAGTTTCTTAATATGAAAATTTTATTCTTTAAAATCAAATATCTTTTGTTTAGATTAGAAACTGCTATTACTGCTATCTGTGAAGATATACAAACAATGTTTGAATTAATTGTGTTTGAACCAGAAATATTGCATCAAATAAAACCAGATAATGCAATTATTTGTGCCTTACTCCAAGTTCAAGAAATATCTTCAAGCAAATTGATGGATTATATTGATTATTTAGTTGTAAAAGCACAACAAAATATATCCATGACTTCGTATCCTTTTATCAATTTAAATAAGATTTATATGATTTATCATATTTACTCATACATGGATTCTTACCAGTTGATTAATTTATAAAACAATTTTGTGAAATTTATAGCACTGTACTACCCCCGTATACCTGGGTATACTAGGTATTAGGGTTGGGTATGACAACGGAGAATAAGGACTTCACAATGACAAAATTGTTAAACAAAGAAAACAAGCGTGTTTATTCTGTGACGATTACACTATCACGGTCTCTTACAGTTCAGGTTAAATACTCTAGCCGAATTGAACCGAACAATTCCAACCGCGAAACATATACAAGATCTGTTCTAATTACATACCACGAGGGTTTGCTTTATCCCCGACATAACACAAGAAATATCACCTTACAATTGTTCGTGTTGATGTTCTCTTCCTTTAGGAACCTCTATTCAGTCGAACCTCACAATGTCCACGTGGATGGAGTTGGATTTTAGTTAGCCTCCTCAGCAGTTCATTCTTTCTCCTTTTCTCGTAGCAAAGATGATCCAGCGAAACGACCNTCCGCTCTTCAGGCAAACCACCCCTTTTATACCGTCTCCCCGATACATACTACGTCATTACTACGTTTATAACCCTCACCCAATCAGTGAGCACACACCACAAAAAGGTGATTTCCGACATGAACGAAAATTTTACATACTCGGATCCATAATCTGATACGAGATAAACCGAAACAAGACATTACATTTGTTTACAATACAATTAGTGCTGTAGCACTACAGCACAATCAAAAATACTTAATATCTGAAAACACTTGTTACTGTTTATAGTATTAACTGTTTTCAAAGTAAAACTTGTTAATCAGTTAAAGGAATAATTAGAAAAATTAAACATATAAATCAATCTTAAAGACTTGTAAACTTTATTTAATTCTTTATATGATTATGCATTTCTACCTATCTTTTGATCCTCTTTAGCTAAAGAATTTAAAAAAAAAATAACAAAGTATAAATTTTTGTAGAACTTTAAAAATACTAAAGTTAAAGTCATAAAATAGTAATTATCAGAAAATATCTTGACAATGGGTTAGATATATTCAAGACTTTCCTGGATTAATTCATTTTATATATGTTGACAGAACAAGAAATTATATAGTTACTCCATCAGTTCGTATAAGTGAGCATTATACAGAAGGAAATAATATGACTAATATAACAAAAAGATTGGTAATAATTTAAAATTTTAAAAGTTTTTATAAAATAAAATATAAGCTGTAATATATAATATATTATGAAATGAAATTTATCGTAATAATTATATTATTATTGTAATGAATTATAAACCAGAATGAATTTAAATCATATTTAAAGATATAGATTAAGAAATATTTTTGTTTTCTAAAAAGATTACTTGCTTTTCTTTATAATGAATTAATATAGTTGAATGAATTACGTATGAAGTAGAATAAGTGCTTCCTATAAAATTCCTTTGTTATATTTAAAAAGTATACCAAATTTATATTAATGAATTAATTGTTTTTGAATATATTAATTTATAAAGCTAACAGATTTTCTTTAAATTACATGCTATGTTTCTTATTTTGGACACTGAATTATTCATTACAGTTGATACATCAGCTATAAATTCTTATTAAATTTAATGTCAGATAATTCTACCAATGTCTAGTGATAAATTTATTCAATTTTAATTAATATAAAAATATGACAGTAAAAATATCATTTTTTGTTTAGATAAATGACTTAATTGGGTTCCTTTTTAAAGTAAAGCATAAACTTGTGTGTGATGGAATGTACTGTACCTTGCCAACTGCTCTTAGGGTAGTAGAGGGTCACAATTCTTACAGAAGGAAAGGTACATTTCTTTTACTATTGTATGAGCAGTTGGCCAAGGTACTGTACATTCCATTATACATAACTCTATGCTCTATTTTAATCAGGCTTTGACAAGCTTGATTTAATCATTAAAATCATATACTCCTAACTGAGAAATTTTATTTATTTTGAATTAACTGATATTGAATTAATAAAATTTATCATTGTATTACAATAAAATGAAAATAATTGAATTATTTATTTATAATAAATATTCAAATTAAATATTAATCTTACATAAGATATAATAAAAGAAATTTCATAGTCAATAAATTAGGCAAAATTAGATATTAGGTAAAAAAATAATAAATAAAAACTTGAAAAATAAAAAAAATTATTGTTTTTTATAAAATTCTCTTACTTTATGGTAAAAAGTTTTATTGCAACCATAAAATCATGCAATATTCAGTTTAAATTAACAACTGTGCTATTTGAGATAACAATAAACTAAAGAATATTTATTTCCAATAAAAAATATGCAAAGGCACTTGAGAAATTTTGAATTTAATAAATGTTCAAATTATTGCATGATTAAAATATAAATTGTTTCAGATCTGGAAAATGGTTGATTTTAGTTATGAATATCTTGAATCAAATCATCTATCAGCAATGTGGAGAGAGGAAAATTATTGTTTTTCTTATTTTTTATGGTTTGAAGATGCAAATGTAAGTAATTTAATATAATATAACTTCGTATTAATAATGTGTGATTAAGATATATCATTCTTAAAGAAGTTTGATTCTGTTTAAGCTTCCTTAATATTTTCTAATTAAATACAGTATATTGCAATGCATAAAACATGTGACATATGAAAAGATTGAAATAATTATTATTTATCTGTTGTTTGTTTCATTTTGTCAGAAATTGTTTAGAAATAATAAAAATATTTTCATATATACTTAGCTTAATGATTTAAAACTGTTATTTTACGACTATTCAAAAAATAATGTAGTGACAGATTTTAATGATTTCCATCTGATGCTTAAGTCAAATAAAATACCTGTTAAAGATTGATGGCCAAGTGGCTAACGTGTCACTCTGAGACCTGGACTGAATCCAGGTGAGCAACATCCCAGGAATTTTTTATGGACTGTCCATCCTGTGTGTTGGGTCTCATTACTGACCACCTCTATTGTGGCCAGCTGGTGAGGAACCACCCCTATTGTGAACCCAACTGTGAGTTCAGCCAGGCCCACACTATAGGTATAGGGAAAAAAGGCCCTCTTAGTGCCCACAATGCAGAAAGAGTCAAAATATTAAAAAGTCTGTTAAATATTTTATAGCTTATCCTATTCACATGCAAAATCTTCTCAAAGTCATTCTAATCATAATGAAAGTTTTAAAAAATATTTTTGTTTTAATCAACTATTTGCTAATTATTTTAAAAAATAAATGTTATGTTTTTATATGGATATTTCATGTGTGATATAAATAAATTTATTAAAAACACTTTAAAATATCAATATTTCGATTTAATATTTTATTTAAAAAAAAAGAATTAAATTTTATTTAAGGAAAAATTGAACTTTTGCCATTTATAATGTTTATTTGGAATAATCTGTCATGATAATTATCAATATTGTGTGCTATTCTTGACTTTTATTATAAATTTATAACTTTTATACATTAAAAATTTAACAATATTCGTTATTCAATATTCATAATGATATTTATGACTTACATAAAATTCATCTACTACATTTTTTTTATTGGAATTTTATCTAGGGAAAAATCTTAAAACCAGCAGAAACTAAAAGCAAATATCAATTACTTCCTGGAATTTTATGTGGAGATTTTTATGAGTATGCCATTATTTTTAAATTTTAATTTCATAATTAAAAAATAATAATTTACTTTATACTTTTAATGTTTTTTTATATATTTAACATATAAAATATATTTACATAAAATTTCTAAATAGTATAAAAGATAATTCTTGTTTGTAATAAGGAAAATTTTTGAAAGAAAAATTTCTTTCCTTATTAAAAAAGTCTTTTATTTTTCAAAATTTAGATGAATCTTTCATTATCTTAACTTTCATGATTTAAAAACCTGTAGATTATTATAAAGTGTTATAATTTAATTTATATGTGGCTTGTATATTTGTCTTATTAGTATTAAGTAAAAATATTGGAAACATCAATATCTGAAAAACAAACCTATTTAAAGATTGACAAACTTTTTTCGTTAACTTCATTAATATAAAAAAAATAGTTATTTTTATATTAATTCAACAATAATATTTTTAGGGCATAGAATAAATTAATAATTATTAAATATTTACAACTTGCATTTTACAGCATTCAATGGACAAGTGTTAAAACTAGTTTTACTTCAGTAAAAATACGTGTGTGCAATGCCATTACAACTTTTATTTACATTATTTCAATATTCCAAAGAATTTGTAATGTAGTGAGTTTTTTACCATTTTATTGTAAAATTGAAATGAATTCATTCACTAGAAAAAGATTTTTTTTTTAACCTCACCTGAAAAATTTTTTTGGCATTTACAATGTTATGGCATTACAAGATTCACATAAACTTTTCCAAACATGAAAACAAGCTTCTGATGAACAGTAATAACAACTTAGTTAAAAGTTAAAAGTTTTTGAAAGAGCATATTTAACTTATATTTTTTCAGAAGTAACATTTCACATAAGGATTAAATGTTTAAGTATTATAAAAAATTGATGCAGAATTGGCAGCAATAGATGCTTAACAATTTATACATTGTCAGGTCTGTTGAAGAGTAAGCAGCTGGGTACAAATTACCTGGCTAAGATCTAATAAAAAGTAATAAATTATCATAATCCTTACAAATATCTCTATATTTTCATAATTCTGAAAATTTTAAATGAACCTGAATTTTGCTATCTGAAGATTTATAAACTATAGAAATAATTTTTTATAAAAAAAGGGATCTGATAGAAAGCTGAACTGAGACTCTCTCTTAGCAACCTTACACATTGTTTAGTATCTACCATACATAGTTTATTCTAAAAAGTTGTTCAGACTCTTTGCTGGAGTTACAGTCTCTGAATGCTGAATGACTACAATGACAGAAAATATATCATATCATATATAATATAAAGGATATGAGAAATAAATAATTAAAGAAAATATATCTCTTTAACATTAAGAATATCTGTGAATATTTTAATGTCAAGATATAACATTCCAGAAACTTACTTTCTGTTGTTGATGTTACATTAGCTGATTAATATACACACAAACAAACAATGTATAAATATACGTTTAAACAAAATAGATAGAAATTATTTAATGAAATCACTTTATCAGTCAGTGGGTTTGGTTTTATAATCACTGTTCAATAGATATCAATGAAATATTTTTGGTAATTGAATCATCAAAGTATCTTGTTTATTGATGTCCAAAATTTCAATTTTTTAGTTTTGGCTTGGTGTTTTTTTTAAAAGAAATATTGTTTGATATCTATTTAAAAATATAAACATTTATTCTAACGTTTAATTGATGAATTTATTGAACAAGTTCCATTTCTGTGAATATAGAAAGAAGTACAAAATTACTGAATATTAATGTTTGAAAGATTCTATTAAATGATTAATAACTTGAATTTTATTAAAATATGTTTTATTTTAACAGGTTGCTGATTAAAAACTTTTTTCCAAATATGTCTCCAAAGAACATTAATTGTTACGAATTATATTCAATGCATCTGGCTCAAGTACCCATGACAACAATATCGGATCAGGCCCGCCGATTATCACTGTCGGCATGGGAAATGTCTGGAATAGCACACATTCCAATAGACTTATTATAAAATTACATTTCAATAAAATATGTACAGTAAATATTTTTATATATATATATATACAATGTTGTGTAACAATAATTAAAATTAAAAAACAGACTACTTAGTTTAGAAAGCCAAGTAATTTTTTATAAAAACGTTTTTTGTCATTATTTTGGCATAACGAATTCAATAATATAGAAAAGAAAAAAAAATTTTTAAATAAATAACATTCATCAATGACAATGTTTCAAAAGCAGTTTGATTTCCACAATTTTCCAACTCTAGTTATAATCAAGTATAAAGAAAGCTTCATATTAGTAAGATATGCTGACATCCTCTTTATTATTTGGAAGGGCTATAACTTTATTAAGGATTTTACAGATTACATTAATGGTAACTCAGAGAGAATTACAATAGGTTAAATTTGTATCACACGAGCAAAGATTCTATAAACTATTTAGACATTATTTGCCTACCATTTTGTAAACAAAATTGCTTTCAGATTTTAGCTATACTCTAGATTTTCTTACATTCATTTAAGTCTAATGATAACCATTAGCTTATATGAAATATTATTTCAAGATTTGATCAAGTGAGTCTTTTTACGCAGTCTTTGTTATTAATGGACCAAAGTATTGAATTATGGAGACTAGCTATCACTACTTCAAAATTGGTTTTAAGAATCCAGAAATATTAGGATTTTATTAAGCCATTTATACATTTAAATTTGATTAATCTTACCATAAACTTCACTCTTTCAGTTCTACTGATTCCAACAAGTTCTTTATAAAACTTCCCATCACAACCATTATAGTTAATTAGCTCACAGAACATTTCTAAATAATTCAAACAGCTCTTTGAAACACTCAAATGTCTTTTAACTCTTCTAATGTTTTAATTTGGACAAGTATTAAATACGTGAAAATAATCTAGTCATCTTGATGAATTACAAACAAAAAAGGGATTGGGATTAAATCAGGATTGTTGAAAAACCTAGGGAATTTTTTGGGGCAACTGTTCTGGATATGTTGTGCCTTGTCTTTACCATCTGACCAAACCCACAATAGGCCTGAAAATAGGCTCTCTTAGTACCCATAGGATAGAAAAAGTAAAAAACAAGAACAAATAGTGATAGTAACTCATTATAGATGATTGTTAGGAAGAAGGAAAAATTATTTGGTTATTCCTTGTTTATTTTTTATAGCAACAGGCAAGTGCACCTAGGCAATTGCCTATAATGCCCAATGGTAAAACTGGCACTGCTTTTCATATACAATTATATTAAAACAATTGAGAATAGTGATAAAAAACAGATATTCATCTTATTAAACTAGTGAACAGTTGCAGTTTTTATGTTGTATCCATTTACAGAAACAATAATGAAGAGTTAGAGAACATTTCTTCCATGCTTCTGGGAATTGGAACCTCATCTGTTTAAGTTTAGCATATTAAGGCCCACTCACTTATGAAATACACCTATTTTAAGTAGGAAATGATTTGTAACAATTGTATAGTACATTTTGATCATAAGCAGATGGCAGCCAGTAAATGTGCCAGCATGTTGCTCAGAGGATTTGGTTAGAAATGTCAGAAATTTTTTGTAGTTTTCCTGGATATGTTAGATTCTATTCTTTACCACCAGCTGCCTCTATTCAGAAACTGGTCACCCCCATAATGAACTTGGGTAAAGTGCCCACAGAATGGAGAGGGAAGGAAAAAATCTAAGCATGTTAATATAAATACTCATGATACAACTAAACATTACAATGTTATATGTAACTATAGATTGATCTCTCTTTGCAACTTAAATTTTGAAAAATCCAGCAATGAGTTAAAACTGCATGTGTCACCATGTGTTATGATATTTTATTTAAAAATATAAAAAGATTTTTTTATTACTATAAAATGGCAAAAATCTTAACTTAGAGGATAGGAATGAGTTTTATAAAAAAAATTGTAAATATTAATGACAGTTTTACTTGTTATTAAGTCAATCCTATTCAAGATATAACACTTTCCCTTTAACTCCCTCAACCTTAAATCACTAAAATTTAACAGCATTAATCTTCCTAATACACAAACCTTCCTGAAAAATTTTAGAAATTTTCAACAAAAAGCACAGCAGTTATTAAGTCTCAAAGAGGGTGAATGAAATCATGTTCCCCCACACACACAGACAACTTTTTTGCATTTCTTGACACTTCAAGATTCCAGAGTCCAAAAATCTAAAAATCTGGGGGTCTTTTTTGACTGATCGTCATATTTTCCTCCCTCTGTTATATATAACAAAGCCAGAAAAGTAAAAATTTGTAAATTTATTAGTTTGGAAGTTATAAAAAGTATATTTTAAGCATTATATTTTAAAATGGAATAAATTATAAAATAAATATACTTTTATTCTATATGATATATATTTGAGCTGAAGATGGCCAGAATAACTCAAATATTTTTAATCATGGTTCTTGCTTTCTTAAAAATATTTGGCTCCTTGAGTAGTTTGTTTACTTTTAATTTTCAATATGTCAAGCCTTATATGTTATGTGAAGATTTCATATAATATAAAAAATAAACACTAACTTTATACATGTCAAACTTTAATTATAAATTTGTCATTTTCAGTTACACATATGTGTAAACAAATATATACGACTAGACATTATACAATTCTTCCATACCAAATTTCACAAACATTGATATTTGTCTCCTGGCAAGGAAAGGAAGCTTAGAAAAAATAAATATAAGTTTGTATTATTGCAATTAAGATTATAAAAAAAATTAGGAAGCACACACTTTAACAAAGTTATTGCAATTTAAACTCCTAAGCAAAAACAGTTTAAGTACACTTTATTCAGTTATCAATTGTAATATAATAAAGTAAATATCAGAGGTAGTGAGCTAACAGCCATAATTAAAATCTTAAACTTGTTTTCATAAAAACACTGAAAATTCTCAATTCATTACTTATAATCTTCAAATTAAGCAACAACAATCCTGAGGGCTTCAAAATTATATATATGTGAAAAAAATTTGTTTCAACTGTATGTTATTTGCTTACAATCATCATACTAATTACTACTTTACCAAGATACATGATTTCATACTATATAGAAAAAAGTAACAAAAATTATTATATATTCTGACTTTTTATATGTATATGTATATATATTTTTACTTTTTACAATGTAAAAAACACAATTTTGTAGAAAATGATGAAAAACTGTATAAAACCTTTTAACAATGAACTACATTGATGAAAAAAATTTGATATACTATAAAAATTTGATATACAGACTAAATATTAAAGTTTGCAATATTAAGTATATATATTGTAAATTAAGTAATTTGATGTTTTGAGTGAGTTAATTTGTAATACAGTATTCATTTGTATGAGTCTAGCAAATATACTTTTGTCATTAGTAAGTTAATTATACATTGAATTGACTCCACAGCGGCATTCTTAAATTTAAACCTTCGAAACGAATAACAATTCTGAGACAGTTTTGTTTGTAATTTCTTTTTTAAATAATGCAAAAGGTTAATTAAAAACTATATGCACAAAAAAAATCTTGTCTAGACAGCATTGTAAATTATTAATATAAAGCTGAAGCAAACAAAAATTTCAGCTGAAAGACAGAAACAACAACAGAACAGCAAATGGAATGTTAAAATTATAACTAATAATATATAAGAATTTTAAACTCTAACAAAAAAAAGACAAGACAACAAATTTAAATAATTTACAAATAGGCACAATTCACAAACATTTTGAAAAAGTCTTGTTTTTGATATTTTTCTTTACGATGCATTATAATTTCCAAAATTTATTTATCAATTTAAACTAATTATCTATACTTTATAACATTTCGGTCATCATTAATGACAGCAATGCAAAATTATCCTTCACCGGGAGAGGTCTTCGACAACAAAAATTGCCTTCCCTTTTAGGACGTCGCATGAAAAATAAATCCTATTTTTATTATTATTTACAGTACAGTACAGTACAAAACAGAAGCAATATTTGCAAAAATATGTATTTGCATTAGAAAATGATTTCAACACGTATAGTATGCACATTCACTTTATCATTGAAGATAATTTAGCAATAATTTAAACGTTTTCTTTTATTAAATTAAAAACAAAATTAAAATATAGCACCAATTTCTTCAATTATAAGGTATATTCAAATTCAACTCATTGATACCATTAATGATGGCTTACCTATAATAATTAGAAATACATTTGAATGTTTATAAATTTATAGTTTATTGTATATGATTTGATATTTTTGATTTAAAATGTTATATAATTCTCAAAATTAGATGTTAAAATTTTAAATTTTATACATGATAAATATTTTTGTTTTTCAAATAAATTTTTATATAGGTTTATATATTCACAACATTGCAAGAGTGAATATTGTTATTGCTAAAAGAAAATTATAAAACACGAATAAACTGTTTTTACTTCTTAATGAGCTATGAAAATATTTAAAATGAGAAATTTTGTATCAATAGCAAAGAAAGGAAAATCTGCTGATTTAACTTCTTTACCAGTCAACCTTAAACATTCTTAACAATATCTAATCTTTTAACAATTTTCTCTTCAATATCAATACTTTTATAACTCTTATTTTAACAAATACAAGCAAACTACTGCACAGAATAATAATTAACAGTGCATTAAGTATTACAGATTACTTTGTCTTCAGTCAAGAAGTTCAACATAATTAGCAGGAAATAAACCGTATGAGCCGTCTGGAGCCATTCCTTGCCACCAACCTTCGTCAATTTGTTCGATCTGAGATATTATGTCATCCGGATCAAAAGATATTTCTGTTTCGTCAGCTTAACAAAAGAGAAAAATAAGATTTATGATTAATAAGCAAATATAATTTATAATGTAAGGACTGATTTTAGTAAAAACACATTTAGATTTTTGTATTAAAAAAATTGGCCAAGAAACAGACTAAGAAATTATATAAATAATAATATTACAGGATTTATTTAACACAGTTTCTTACAATTTCTAGAGGAAAAGTAGCAGTAATTTTTTTAAGTCATTAGATAATTGGATTGATATAATTACTTATTCTATGCTTTAAACATTAGCAGAGTAACATATCCATAAAATTAACAAAATACAGGAAATCCTTGTTAGTTCGAAATTCAAGAGATGAAATAAATGCAACTTCAAATTATCCAAGATTTACATATTTCTGTACAAAATGCCAAATATCATGTAACTGATGTAATTTATTAGCAAATGGAATATGGCTAAGTACAGAGAATAATATTTTCGTTAATTAATAATAACTTAAGAATATAAGTAAACAGCACATGTCTGGGTTACCTGATAGGTTTCATAAAAAGTAAAGCAGAGTTCCTCAATATGTGTCCCAAATTATTTTTAAAGTGGTCCAAAAAATAGTAAGTTTTCCAAACATAGCAGCTTAGAGCTCTACAAATATCTCAATATGCTACTTGTAGTTCATTTTGCAATCCTGAAACCTAGTTATATTTTATGAGATAAGAGAAAAAAGAGTAGTCCGTGTATACAGTGACACTCAAAACATGTTACTATAAAAGCAAAGTCATATTGACCAGGTTAGAGTTGTTCTTTTATAGTATGGTGGAATTTTGATCCAAATGAATGAGTTAACATACACATATCGCAGAGTTTGGACAAAATTTTCATTTCAAATTTTGAAGTATCCATATTTCGAACTAATCAAATTCCTTAACATTTAAATCTCTATCCCTAGCTGGAACAAAAGTACAGGTACTGTACAAACTAACAGGATTTTGAACTGTCCAAGTTTGAATTAATGAAGATTTCCTGCACTACTAATCAAGAATGAATATATTTGTACAGAACATATATTTGTATATTTGTAATTTTAATGAAGAATAAATCTACTTCTTTTCCTAAAGTGATTTTCTGAATGATTTATTTTTTATACATATGAATATGTATAAAAAATAAATCAGTCAGAAAATCTCTCTTATTTTAAGATTATTGCTATCCTAATTACCTGATTAATTGCTATAGTTCCAAGCTATTAGAATTGTAATAGAGAATATCCAAATATATTTTTTTTATCA
Source organism: Centruroides sculpturatus (assembly GCF_000671375.1). Taxonomy (NCBI): domain Eukaryota; kingdom Metazoa; phylum Arthropoda; class Arachnida; order Scorpiones; family Buthidae; genus Centruroides; species Centruroides sculpturatus. Next base: position 1,830 of record NW_019387059.1, on the reverse strand, counting down.
AAAAACTTTTTATACTTTAGTCATGTTAGTTATTTCTTATTTCAACCTAAACATTATCTTTGAAAAGTAAAACAAAGTAATTGGAAAATGATGTGTTCAAATATTAAACTATATTTTCCAATCTTTATTCAAATCTCTAAAACTTAATTTCTCACAATGAATTTATTAGATGAAAACAGTTTTATGATCCACTACTAAGTTATTCAAAATGAAATAATTTACTCTATTTTAAAAATTATAAGAAGAAATATAGGAAATTTATTGTCATCATAAAGTGTATTATCATAATTTTATATTTTACATAATATAAGATTTCTCAAGATGACAATGAAAGTCAAGAATTAATGACTGAACAGAATTTTTTGTGGAATATATATGAAAAGGATGGGTTTTACCTAAAATAGACAGAGATGAAAACTATTAATGGTTTCTTTATAATTAGATTTCTAATTGGATAATTATAGTACTTAATTTGAACAAAATAAGGGTTTGAATCATCCCAAATTTCAAAAATATATATGATATAAAAATTTCATCTTACCAGCTTGATAATCATATAAAGCCCTTGCTCTTAAATCTACCCATGTCCTTTCTTCATTATTTGCCATTATAACTTGAGGAGGATCTTTAACTTGCTGCTGTTGTGAAACATTTATGCCATGTTCAGCCATCATTTCTGTTAATGGATCTCTAACATCTGGTGGTGCTTCCAAAGTTGGTTCTATTAATTAAAATCATATATTTCTTTTATACATCAATTTTAAAAATACTTTTAAAAACCAATTTACCATCCCAATTTTGTTCTTCTTCAAGATTATTATCTAATTCAGAATCTTGACGAGGAGGTAAACCTTCTTTCAAAAGATTTCTTGTATAATTGAAATGTTCAGGTGGTATTTGAGAAGTTAAAGTTTTTTCTTGATTTTCCCTTTCAAGACTTTCTTGTTCAACTATGTCAGTTTCTTGTAGTGAATAAAATGTTTGAGGTTCTGTAGGTGAGGACATCGATGAGGATCGTGTTACTTCTTCTGTTAATGTAGGCTACAAATAATGATAAGAAATTATACATTAGATAAATAAAGATGGCATATTTTCTGTATTTGAAGTATTTTATAAAAGGAAGAAAAAATTAACCTAGTAGATCTTATAATTAAGCTAAATTCTAAGAAAGAAAGAAAAATTTAATTTAAACATATTTGCTATCAAATACTCAACAGTATTTTACAAAAAGTGCTCAAAGCTAAGAAGAATATTTCTTGCCTTCTATTAATTCAAAGACAATTTAGGAATCATTTTTGACAATAGATATGTATACTGAGACACACAATAAGAATATTAATATTCAAAGTTTACAACCATTAATTCATTTCCTGTAATACTTCTGGAAATAATTTGAGTATGTAGATTTGAAAGTTTAGTTGGAAATATTTAATAATAAAAACTCTTAAACTTTAATTTTATTTGACACTTTGCTTGTATAATTTGATAGCTCAATGAAAATAAAGTTATTCAATGAAGAACAATATTTTTAGGTTGCTTATAACCAAATAAACACCAATATGGCATAACTAACAAATATAAAAGTTTGTATTGAAAATATATTCAACTTGTATTACAATCTTAATATAATACTATATTCTCATAATTCTATTAATGATGTATGCATCAAATTTTGAGTAAGAACAATACAAGAGAAAATGACGCAAATACTATAACATAAATTTTTCAGAATCAATTTAAGACAATTTATAAACAGAATTTGTTTATGAAATAATTTTTTTTACATCATCTTTCACTTAAGAACTTACTGAAATTAGTTCACTGATGATG
>NW_019387058.1:13398-15318 GCF_000671375.1 Centruroides sculpturatus | reverse complement strand
TAAGATATTTTCTCGCAGTAAAATGTAGCCTATGTCCATCTCCAACATTAAAATTAAATAACCTTATGTTATTTTCATTATTATTAGAATTGTATTTTAAAGGTAATAAATGTAAAAAACTTATTCTATTTACCACTAGCTGTCTACCTACAGCTTTGCCCACATTATATCGAATTTTCTCGTGGGAGTAAGATATTTTCTCACAGTAAAACGTAGCCCATATCCATCTTCAACATATAAGCTATCTCTGTGCCAAATTTTATTAAAACCTGTTCAGTGGTTTAGACGTGAAAAGGTAACAGACAGATAGACAGAATTACCTTCAAATTTATAATATTAGTATGGATTAATATGAATTTCTGCGAGGTACGCGAGTTTGAGCTCTTTCTTGAAGTGGTACGCAGGACTAATTGGGAACCACTGTTCTAGACCCTTGCTGCAGCTACCATATACTTATGCAATTTCCTTTTATAAACTTGGTAAGTACTAATTAAAATGCCTCAATGTCCTTTTTTCTTAGTAAAATATAAATTATCGTCTATAATAACGTATCTTCTATTACCAGGACTTATTATACTGGCACTACAGAAATATTACAAAGTTTTACAGAAAAACATTTTTTATTTTACTTAATATACCTGTAATATAACACGTATATTAAGATACACCATTAGAATCAGTAGATACTCCAAAAAGACGATCTAACATCTGTTTTGCTGATAAAATTAACGTGGTCTTGGTTGGTAAGGCTGGCAAACTTTTTTCACTTGGGAAAGTTGAAACTTTTCCACAATTCTTTCCACTATTGAGATATTGTATGAGGCCAGTCAGTTTGACATTTCTTCTCTCTGCTATGCGTCGAATAAACGACTCTTTTAGTCTTCTTGAAAAAGGTGTGTTTAATTGATTTAACTCATTTACAATAAATAGTATAAATGTGGATAATAAGCGATTACAGGAAAATCCTTGAGTTAACTCGCAGCTCACAAATTCACAATATAAAGGAAGTGTGACATATGCACAATTTATAAATAATTTCTAGGTTCACTTATTCACATCAGATTTGTTAAATTTTACAGGATTGTATTATCTTTCAACTTCAGGGTAGTAAAGCTTTGTTTATTTTCTCCTGGAAAGTATTAGACTCTACCAGTCCCCCACTTTGAATGACAACAAAGTGCTAATCGTTTTAATACTTTGTTTTCAAAAACTCTCTTATCTGTCAGTAGTGAGTTAAATGACTAACAAATTGTTTTTGCTCTGGGGGGAATGTTTTCTTTTAAATTTAACAACTAGTATTGACAGTAATGAAGTCTATAATTTTGTTTTTAATAATTAAAAAAATATTGATAAAATAGCCAAATAAATGTTCGGGTCACAATTACTAAATGGTATTGCTACGTAATAAACATAGATTTTAATTGTTGCAAAATTGAAAGTATTAAATTTGTAAATAGCGTCCCAACTGAATAAAGTAATGAATAATCTGCCAAGTATTGAATAATGTCACCGTAGTGTGTCTGTAAAAAAGCAAAGTAAACTACAACACGGTTTCATCAGAATCAAAAGTATTAAATTTCTTATCGTGTTATGATCGCGAGACAGCACAGCGATAACACCGAGCGAGAAAATCGCGTTGTCAAAAAAGCTGCAATAACTTATTTGAAATTAATTGGGATTTGGCCGGTCATTGAAACCAGGAGAAAAAGATAGAATGTGTAGTATTATGGTAAAGGTTAAACGTTCCACATTGTTATTTTATTCAATTGCAATTGTGCTCATAATAATCGCGAGAATACAGAGCTCTCACTCTGCCAGATAATTCACTGCAGGTGGTAGTAAGGAATTGTTTTTCGCAAAATTTCTGTAAATATATATATATATATATACAAATTTTTAAAACCTCTGTTGGAATCACTT
>NW_019387058.1:4477-7634 GCF_000671375.1 Centruroides sculpturatus | reverse complement strand
GGCAAGACTGTGGTAATAACAAATAAACAAAACTATACAGAAATTATAATATATTATATATATATATATATTTATTGCGTGATTTCAAATAATTACAAAATCATGCAATAAATATATTCAGTAAAAATCACAACAAAACACTCAACAGTAAAACAAAGCCAAAAATATTTTACACACTTCAAATATATATAATAATTACCATTGCCATATAATTAAAAATATGTAAAACATAGTGTAATGATGCATGTACTGTATAGAACTGACATCTAAGATATGAATTTTTTTTATTAAAATTAAACAAATTTGAAATTAACGATTTTTCATCACATGGGCATTATTGCTAAACCCTTACATGATGAAATATCATCAAGTGGGAGAGAAAGAGTTAAACTCAGCTTTATTTGCTAGACATCATTCACTTCACTTGATGTAGTTTAAAAAAAACACCAAACCATTCCAAAACCAAAGTAGTGGGAAGGACATGTACCATGTCAACATCAACATCATAATATACATGAATACTGAGCAAAATGAATAAATTATAAAAATGAAGCTGCATTAGGTCAATTTTGTGCCTGATTCTAATGGGCATTTTCAAGACCAAAAAAGAATGCATTAGAATTGAGAAAACACAATGTTAGAGTATTTACAATGGTCAAGCACCTAAGAAGCTTTTGTGCTAAGCATATCCTTCCTAAATGTTAAAATTTCAATTAATCACACTAAAGAGACCGAGAAAACTTGCAAGCTGTGGTTTTAATACTTTTCTGATGAATGGATAGCATGTGTCTTTCATGCAGATTTCATGTGCAGCATGCCCAATGAAAAACTGGCAGTGAGTAGCATTCAGTAGCAATGAAAGTATATCCATCTGTAAATGAAATTCTTTATGTTTGTATAGTTGGGGTATGTACTGATGTTCAAATGACTAATGTTCTCAATGAAGTGATATGACATTTTTGTGATTAATTAATATTGTTTGTTTATTATTGTTTGTAAGTCTTAATTATCACAACAGATTTGTGATTATCCAGCCTGAGCAGCTATATCACAAAGATTTTTTATATAAACAAAAAGTATAAAATAATTACATTTACATAATTATTTTATACTTTTTATAACAGTAATAATGTGTAAAAATACAATTGCAAACATTTTCATAAAACATACAGTTATTTTATGGATGCATTTTGGTAATTGCAGGTGACTTACCAGCTTACTTTAACTGAAAATTTTGTATTGAAATATAATCCCATGTACCATAAAAATTACAACTGAAAAATAAACCATATATGGAACACACTGATATGCTTGACTGTACAGGAAATGCCTTATCATCAATCTCCATGTTATCTGACTTTTTCGTAATCCAATTCAGCTGTCTGGCACATTAAGCTGGATAATTGTGTGTCTACTGTATTTAGTTTTGGACACTGATATTTCAGCCACTATTTCAGGTTGATTTAAGCTTTCTTTCAGTTTAACCAAATAGAGGGAAAAACTAAACTTAATGTTTTCCTCTATTTATTTGATCATTATAACTTATTTAGTTATTATTCAATACAGGACATTTTATACTGAAAATTTATACCCAAATTTTTAATATTTGTTTTATTTACTATATTAAATTGTTTCATATGGAATCACATTTATCACATTTTTTTTTACTTTTCCTAGGCTTTATGCAATTTCATTGTATGCACATTTAAAAAAGTCAAAATAACTGCCAAATCTTCCAAATACTTTATTTCACTGCCTTATTGGAGGTTATTACAATATAATATTCTCATAAAATTTCAATTACTTTCAAACTTCTCAATTTATCATCAGGGGAATCTAAGAAGAAATGTTAACAATATATAATATGCAAACAAGTTTTCATAAAAGTAACATTCTAAAATTTTCTATGATGACAATCCAGAAGATTTGCAAGTACTGGGGATTTTGTAACCATTTGTATTTTACTGTCTTCTAATAAAACAGTGAAATATTTTTAAAAATATTTCTATGCATTTGGAGCTATAACTATTTTCGTACTCGTGTATAAATGGCTAGAAACAAGTGAGAAAAATTTTGTCTTGGTCATCCTAAAAATATTTCAATGTTTTATTAAAAGATACTAAAATACAAATGGTTACAAAATCCCCAAAATTAGGCCTATATATATAGGCCTAATTTTATCATTTTAATTTGAAATTATATATATATAATTTCAAATTTAATGTACAAAACAATGTTTTAGAAATATAATAATTGGAATAACATTGTTCATGCACAAGTGAACACTGCTGAATATCAAGTATTTACCCTTGAAAATGTAAACTTGGCACATAGTTTGATGTGACTGGAAAAATACTGTAAACAACACTAATACTGTAAAATGTATATAAATATTTTCAATAAAAACAATTTAAAACTTAACAATGGTAAGAAAACAAAAAGTTAGTAAGGACAATAAGTAAGCAAAAACAAGTAAAATACAATCAACTTAAAATTGCTTTTTAATTAGAAAATCATGATTCAAATTTATGAATTTATACTATATTTTATGGCAATAAAACACAAAACACACCTTTAATAATCCAGCTAATAAAAATTAATAATATAATAACGTTTTCGATCGTTTCTTAACGATCTTCTTCAGTTACCATAGCATAGAATAAAATCAAACACAAAAAAGAACGTAAATACGAAATTAAAATATAAATAATGGTAAAGTAGTAAAAACATTCAAGTCCTTTGGGATCAGGTGGAAATTATTAATCCTACGACAAATTTACATACAATGAAATATCTGGAGAAATTAGAGATCTTTAAGGCACACAAGAAAACTGGTTGCATCAACCATAGAGATGCGGACTCTTTACCTACCGCATGGCGATCATTTTACAAGAATTAATGACTTTATTTATTTTTATTTGTTAAGTGACATTTTTTCGGATTAATTTTATATTTTTCGTTTATTTTATCTACTTTTCCGTTATTTATATTTTAATTTCGTATTTACGTTCTTTTTTGTGTTCGATTTTATTCTATGCTATGGTAACTGAAGAAGATCGTTAAGAAACGATCGAAAACGTTATTATATTATTAATTTTTATTAGCTGGATTATTAAAGGTGTGTTTTATTATTAGCCTATTAATAATAATAATATTC
>NW_019387058.1:0-3210 GCF_000671375.1 Centruroides sculpturatus | reverse complement strand
TTTTTTTTTTGAGGAAAAGTCATAGGGAAAGCAGTTAAACCTGACTTTTTCTGATTAAAAATAAGCCAATTTTTATGTTTATAAAATACTTCGAATGAAAAATATTAAAATATGTACAAAATAAACCATTTTGAACACTTTTTTTTATTATTTATCAATATATATATAGTTCTGGCATAAACAATGTTAAACTTTAACTGACTTAATTTTGCCAACGCATCTTTTTTATTTATATGGGTATGTTAAGGTCAGTTTTTGTGCTAATGTTGCTAATGCACCATTTGAGCGAAAAAAAAATTGTTAAGGAAAAATTTTCTGTTAGCGAACCCATTGTTATATATTTCGAATATCACCACTGATGATGATGATGATGTTAATATGTTTAATTAAACAATAACATTTTTATTCAAGGATTGGGCTAGATAGAGGTTCCCTTAGCCTACTGAAGGCCATTTGATGTATTCATCAGTCTAAGGAAAATTGCAATTACAAATATAAGATGCAGAAAGATTTTTTTGAGGTCTTACTTTTGAACAAAACTTTTGTCTTACATGCCATATAAATATGGTATTTTATTTTGATATAAGATATCTACTACAAATAAGTCAATACATAATCTATAAAATAAAAAAAAAAATCAGAGTAACTGAATCAATACTCTTTCTTTTCAGAAGCATACATTATTAAATTTAATCAGTACTTTTGCATTTCCTCGTCTTCAGAATACATAATCAAAATTTATAAGCAAATTAATTCCAATGTTAGCAGAACAAGAAAAATAGTTTAGTTTTTTTTTATAAAGTAATCTTTAATATAAAGCTTACATAGCAAAAAGAAAAAGCTTATTGCAAAATTTGAAAAAAAATTTTTTTTAAACTTGACTTTAAATATTTTATACATCAAGAATGATGATAGAAAAATGACAGAAAAATTTATACATGGGTTATTGTAGAATTAAAGAAAAATACATAGAAAACAGAAAAAAGCAAGAAATTAAGAATTTTTTAGAACATTTTTAATAAGAATGATTATGATGCCAACAATCCATAGGGCCATAATCACAGAAACTGTTATTGACATAACACATATATGAAAGCCAAAACTGAAACTTTTCAATCAACGAATAGTTAAAGTTAAAATTAAATATTTTTCTTATAAAGATTGTCATTTTTGTTATGCAAATTTTTTTTTAAAGTTCTTCACCTTAAAAACAAAATTTAAAATATTTTTTGTTTCATTAAAATTGAATTTAATTTGTTAATAGATTTTTTTATTAGGCTGCAATTTGAAAAATTTGTAGAACTATAACTTCCCACTATCTGTATGTCTGTCCTTCCTTAATCTCGAGAGTAGAATTAAGTAGATGAAAGTCAAGAACAGATATGGAAAGATTAGGGGCAGAAGGCCCCAATTAACTATATATGAACTTCTGATCTAGACCAGAAATCATGTAATTTTAATTCAAAAATTTTCTCCAGAACAGACTTATAGATGACCGGCAAGACTGTGGTAATCAAGAAACATATGATGTACAGGGACAAGACACTACTAATTTAAGGTAGAGAACATATATTTTAAGTTAAATAAATAAAAAATATGATTAAAAATTGTAGCCCAGCATTGTGATGATGTCACAATAATTTTTGCTCGTTATGGTTTATATTTCAAAGATGAGAAAATTCAAACATCCTTAATACATATAAATAATTAAAACATACTTAATGCAGACTTTTTGTCAGAGTATGTTATAAAGAATAAAGTTATATAATATCTCTTAAATAAATTAAGATAAATTTTGTTTTTCATATAGTACATTTTAATGTGTAAATAATTCTTTTACTAACTGAATATGATCATTACTTTTGGTTAATTTTAAAATAACATTTAATTAATAACTGTTTGCTTAAAGAGTAACTATTTATTAAGTGATAGCAAAACTATAATTAAATACTTCTTTTATCAAAATATTAAGTTATAAAAGTCAAATATTTCAATCAATTAATATTTTTACTAAAAAAAATTTATTGAATTTATCAGTTTGAATATCACAGAAATTTAAAATAGTAGAAAATTGATAGTAATAATATATTTATTTCTTTTCAAATCAAAACTGTGAGCATATGGCATGTATGCTTAAATTGATGTACAGGAAGAATATGACTTGACACACACAATTTTTTATTTATTCACTTTTTATTATAAATATTCACAACAACAATTAATAATTATAGGATTCACTTTTATATAATTTTCATGTAATTAAGCTTTTCATTTTAACTTACCTCAATGTTTTATTTTTGTCTTATGGAGCTTCTTTTTAATTATATTTGGTTCAATTTTTTTATTTATTACAATTTTATCATCAGTTTTTGTAATTTATTCTAATAAAAATTAACTTCTTTCCTTTAAACATAGTTTTTAGACCAGTATAATTTAGACACCAATCAGTTTTTATAAGATTAAATATGCATATTTTAAAAGTGGGAAAAAACTCGCTTTCATGGACTTTAAAATCAAAAATACAACTTAAAAATAAAAATCAAGATTTTTAGTACTTTTAGACTTATGCCCATCATCAGAAATGTTTACAGCATCTTAGAATACTGTTATAAATTTTTAAAATTTGCATTTCAGATTAGTCAATAATTGATAATTTAGAAACATCACATGATCGCCTAAACAATCAGGCTATAATTTTGTTAATTTTAATAATTAATACTAAGTAATTTGCTACTAGAGGTAGATGTTAGGTGCCATCTCTTAACTAAATTAATAATTATAATTTTAATAATTTATTAAATAATTTAGAACCATCTGGTAGAACAGAATTTTATTTAGGCAATAATTTAGTTTGGTGATGATTCTATATACATACCGGAATTTGCGACTTGCATGACTCTATTGCTAGCAGGAAAAGTATGATGTACTATAGTACAAGAGTAAGACTACTAATTTGAAGTGGAAAGCATGTATTTTAAATTAAATCAATTAAAAATATTAAAATTTCAGCCCAGCATTATGACAATGTCACAATAATGTTCTACTTTTTATGTTAAACTCTATAACAGCAATTTTTTCCATTTTTTAAACTTGTATAATCACTTCCATATATTTTATGCATACAGTAGAGCCTTGATTATCCGACCTAATTGGGGACTGGGGTTGGTCGGATAATTGAAAGGGCGGATATCCGAAAAGTATGAAAAAATC
>NW_019387057.1:16214-18275 GCF_000671375.1 Centruroides sculpturatus | reverse complement strand
ATAAAATTGTGCCATCTATTATGAGATTTTGCTACAAAAAGCTTTTTATGTTGTTGTTATAAAATGCCAAAAAGCTTAATTTTGAGGATGGGGACGAGTTTTATAAAATTTTAATGCTAATAATAATGAGTAAAGTGTACATTAAGTCAAATCCCTCTTAAGATATGATAGATGCCTGCCCTCTATTTTCCTACCCTTTTGATCTTTAACCACCAGAATTTAATAGCATCAGTGTCCTTTATATACAAGCTAGCATGCCAGATTTCATTTCTTAGTCATTACCACATCTTGAGATATTAAATGAAATAGATGCCAACACATATACATATTTTTTTTCACAGAATTTTCCCTGTTATTTATTTTTTTACTTTTTTGGGTTCAGGAGGTCTCAAAACATAGAGATTTGCAAAAAAAACTTGTAAGGTCAAATTTGACACAATTTCAATACTTTCCCTTGTTATGTGTATATAACAGCCAGGAAAGTAAAAACAACAGAATAGCAATTTGGACCTTGGATCTGATTGATAACCTTTCTTAAGCCAAAGTCTTCCAGGTGACCAACCCAGTTAACAGATAGTTAATGCTTTTTCAGATTTCCAAGTTGATTCATTATAACTTTTTGTGTGTATTTTATTTATGTATTTATTACTATAACTTCTATAACTCAAACTGCACTTACTATCATAAATCATCATGCTCCAAGAAAACTTTTAACATGCAGCTTAATTTTGCTATCAACTAACATTTTCGGACAGCTTCACTGACCTTCTTCAGGTTCAAAAAACAAAAAAACTTCATTTCAGATGAAAGTTCTTTTTCTTAACAGAAACTACTAGAACACTTATCTTTTAAATCAAATCATCGTAGATTTGATTGCATCAGCTTGTTCTTTAAATTTGCATATCTGCCGCTTTCCATGCTGATGCTAGTTTACATGATTCCCAAAAATTTACGGCTTACCCGTCTTCGTTGTATTTATTAATATACCACACTTCTGTATATTTTAGATGCCGTATGTTTGAAACTTTTTGTATAAGTTCTGATTTATCCCAGTCAACCGAAACCTCTGTTGATTCTGTGATCATGTAATTTGCTAATGCCGTGACTGGTTGTTCATTCATTCATTCATTCATTCATTTTTATTTACTATGTACTGTCAAGTACATTCCTGGCCCCGCATGGAGCATTACCAGGAGATAAACAATACAAATACGTTACAATATATATTCATAAAGAAAATTAAATAACATTAAGTTGTAGTAATGGTAAATAAAACAAAACAAAAAAAAAAAAACAAACGAAAATAAAAAAAATGAAATAAAATAAAAATAAATAGATAAGATTGTTGAGGGACATTGTTTTGGTTCACACATAATCAGACCATGATGATCAGTTGTATATCACATACAGTAGTATTGCTTTCAGGATGCAAACTTTGAGAGTAGTGCAAACTCTGTAGATATTATTCGATGAGGCACAATACTTACCTATAGCACGTAGCCTTATTCTTGAGCGCAATTTCACTGTAGTTCCATTAGTACAGTACATCCAAGGCACTGCGATTAGGACAATGAACGCGACGGGTGGTTGACGCATAGGAAAGCAGAGCACTTCCATCAGGACAACACTGCCGAGAGATGGTTCACAGACACCAGTTAATAATGATCAAAATATGACTGGATGAAGATTGGCACTAGTGATTGCTCCTCATTTCCAAATCACACTCCCTGTGAGTTGGAAATGTTATTCTCTAAAGATATAAAGTATATAGTTGGCTAATGCACAAGGTGAATCAATTTGAAAAACACAAATTTTCACAGAAAATGTGGTACATGTCCAGAAGCACGATCATTCAATTGAAATATTATCGTTCAGCCACATCATAGACAAGTTAATGAGATTGCGCATGTAGTTTTAGCGTTATATTATTTGATGTGTTATTTTAGAGATACTTTTAGCAAGTCTGGTGAAGGCATTATAAACTTCAAGAGATGTCCATATGTCTGATAATTGGCAGGGCCAGTTAATTCCTTGTTGATTTAGTAGTAATTTTAGCTCTAG
>NW_019387057.1:0-9207 GCF_000671375.1 Centruroides sculpturatus | reverse complement strand
GGCTATCAAGCTGTCTCGAATCTGTGAAATCATAACTGTGACTTATATCGACGTCCTATCTGTCTCTTTTCTCCGTTATCACCAGGCTGAGTCACGTAATTGTAAAATGGGAACTCTACGACGGAAAAGTGACGAATCGAAAGTATCGTGAGCGTATTATGATGTATGCACAAGAATACATGGATTAGAGCAATGGAGGAAAGAGAAAGGGAAGAGCAAAGACGAGCACTTAAAAAGAAGGATAGGCAGGGTCAGACCCTCAGATGTGCGAGGATTCTCCAATGATAGACATGTACGTGTGCTGATCTTTGTAATTATAAATTGTGAATACATGTGACTATTATTATTTTCTTTTTTATTTTGTGCATGTTACAAGTTATAAATAAATATAAACAAACAACACTAACTCGATAACATTAAATCTAAATACCAAAATGATTAATTTACTGTGTTTTTGTTGTTTATTACTCCTGTTTTTAGCTATTCGGTATTCGGCCAAATAGTGATTAAATATTCGGTATTCGGCCGAATACCGAATAGTAACCGAATATTCGTTACATCACTAGTATATACACTAGAGATCACAAAAGTATCTGGACACCTATAAAATGGGAAGAGTTTTTTAGTTATAACTCATTTTTCACATGACATATTGAAAATTTTACATTTATTGTTACTTTTCTTCTGACTTTTTTTACACTAGAAAAAAATATGTACATGTACAAAAAGAGAAGTATAATTTTATTTAAAACTGTATAAAAATTTTCACATCGCAAAAGTATCCAGACAGAAGAAATAAATAATCTTAAAAATATTTTATACATTTATTAACGAGTTGGGCTGCCTTTTGCCGATAACAGCTTCTAAACAACTAGGTATTAATTCATCAAAAGTTTTATAACAGTTTTGTCTATTTAATTAAAAACTCTGATGGTGATGTTTTTAATATCAGTTTTGTTTGTTATTGAATCTGTTCTAATTGATCATTCAATGTGATCCCATAAATGCTCAATTGCATTAAGATTGAGTGATTGTAGCAGCCAAGGAAGCAGTTTTATATAGTACACATCAAGAAACTGATTGGTATTCAGTGTGTTTCATATGTTGTCATGCTGAAAAACAAGTCCTTACACTAACTTTAATTTTCTTACTGGTTTCTGAACATTTATTTAAAATCTGTTTATACACATATTGATTCATTATTCCATCAACAAATTGCAGAGTTCCAGCAATATTTGCAGACATACAACCCCAAATAGCAATAAACCATCTGCACATTTTACTGTAGGGATCAGGTTTTTCATTTAAAGATTCTTCACCTTTTCTCCACAATTTTTGGCAATCATTTGAATCAAACAATCCAAATTCAGACTATACAAAATGAATGATTTTCAAAATGTTAAAACTCATTTGCAAACTTTAATGGTTTATTGGAATGTGAAACTATTTTGCAACTTTTTGCACAGATTTCTCCTTTTGCCATTCCTTAATAATAAGACCTTTAATAACAATGTGACCAATGAAAATATAAAAAATTAACCAATGACAAAATAAAATAATTCAAGTATAAAACAAATACGTATTGTGACTGAGGAGGGACCAGTTAGGTAAAAAATGCATATCATAATAAATATTGATGTAGAAGAAAATTGTGTCTCAAGGTCATTCTGTCCCATGGCTGTCCAGTTTGATAAGTTCATCTATAGGAAAAGTGCACTTGCACAAAACAGGAAATAAAACAAATAGTTAAACTCACTTGTTGTGAATAGTGTTAGAAATGTTTTTAAGCAAATGATTTATCATTTATTTCCTCCAGATACTTTTGTGTTGTGAAAATTTTCAGTTTTAAATATATTTTGTTTATTTCTCATGTGAAATCTTCAGACTTTTTTATACTAAAAAGTATTTATATCTGTCATTACTTTTCGCTATTTCGTGTGAGAAACGAGTTGTAATTAAAAAACTCTTGCATTTTATACGTGTTCAGATACTTTTGTGGCCTAATGTATAATAGTGATGTGATTGCATTGCAAACTTATTGGTAATATGATGATATTTTCAGTTGCATGAATATGTGAACAGTTGTTTTTCATCGGATCGCGTGACTGTTGTTGGAACAGGCATCGATCATGAACAACTCTTACATTATTCACAAAATTTTGACGTTTCGGATGCTAAAGGCTCTGATATTGCTCCTTCAAGATTTTTCTCTGGTAAATATTAAACTATTAAAACATATTCACTATCTGGTAGATAATGTTTAAAAATTAAACACAGATAAATCATTTTGTATATTATAAAGGTGATGTACGTGTTGGGATGGATACCCCTTTAACTTACGCTGCTGTTTTGATGGAAGGAGTTAGGTAATTTTTTTTTACTTTAAAGGAAGACTTTATCAAAAATAATTAATTACTATATTTTTCTGAAGTGCACAAAAGCCAGAAGAAGTTCTTAGTTTGGCTTTACTCCAGCAAATTTTGGGAAATTCGTCATCAATTTCTTATAGTGTGGGTTCTGCTTCCAGATTCAGCAAAATCTCAAAAAAATATGATTACAACCCACAGGTAATTTATTTATATCAAACTATTTTTTATTGTTTATATTAAAAATGAAATACTAAATTTTCATTTCAGATTTCCAGTATTAATTTTAACTACTCAGATAATGGTCTTTTTGGAATTTATGTTGCAGCAGAAAGCAAAGATGTTAATGATGTAAATATATATTTGCTTTAAAACTTATTAAGATTATCATTTTAATAAAATTATTTCATTTTAGATATTGAAAGCAACTGTCGGTGAAGTGAAAAATGCTATAAAGACTGGACCATCTGAAGACGAACTACGTATTGCAAAGTAATGCATATAGGTTTCAGTATTTCTCTCATATATGTTTAATTAAAAGAACTTTTTACTTCCAGACAAAAATTGAAAGCATCATATAATTTTGCTCAAGATGATCAGAGTGAATGTTTGGAAGAACTTGCATTCCAAGCAGGAAATTTTAAGAAACTCCTTTCTCTCCCAGAGTTTGAAAACATTGTCGACAAAATCACTGCACAAACCATTTCTACCGTAAGTATGTTGTATAATGATTTGTTACATGTTCTGAACATTTAATAAATTTCCCTTTTTGCTTGTAGGCTGCCAGCAAAGGAATGAGAAGCAAACCTGCAATAGCTGTTGTTGGAAAAGCTCAAGGTGTATTATATGCAGATGAATTAATTTAAATTTGTTAACAGTTTAGTACATACAGAATTTTCTTGACTACCATTTGGAGATATTTATAGATAGATGAAAATAAAACTATTCCCCATTAATTTGTTTATTTCTTATCATATAAATACTCCATCAAAAATTGTTTAAATCCTTTTAATTTGACTAGTTTTCAGTTATAAATTAATCCTGAGAAACAATAGAAATTATTAAAAACAAATAATATATAAAATTGAACATTCATGTCATTGAACATGGCTGAAATTGGAAAGTTGTGCTATCCAGGGTGATACGAAAGGCAAATGAAAAATTGGTAGGGACTAATGTTGAAGAAACTGTCAAAATTTGGATTAATCCATTCTTTTCTGGTACCATAATTCCTGATAAAAATAATTAAATATTCCATTAATAAATTGTATTTTAGATTTCAGAAATTATATAAACCAATTACCTGTGTTGTAAGACAAATGTAAATTTGGCCAACACTGACCTAAAAAAAAAATTTTTTTTACTCTGATTTATAAAAGAAAGATGAAGATAATAAATAGGCCTATAAATTAATCTTACTCTCGCATCTGGTCAAAATCGTATTCTGAAATAATGGTGTAAAAGTAAAACTTTTCCAACACATTAACAAAGCATAAGATTCATTCAGAATATTGATATTTGTGAAGACATCAGTTGTGGTATTAGGAAAATGTAGATCAGTACTGTTAGCAAACTGAAAATATATTTAATAAATAAGATAAAACTTAACTATTTTTGACCATGTAAAATTAAAGCTATACCTTTTCAGTCAGAAGTGTAGATGGAGAATTCAATTTTAACAGAATGCCATCACTCTTTGGCAAAATGTTAGAAACTTTTTTGGCAGACACAATAACACTCTTGGAAAAGTCTTTAGACCATACTATGGTACTATTTTCATAATTTATTATATTTAACTGAAAAATTTAATTATTCTTTATAAAATTTTATATAAATTAAACAGAAAATTGCTACAATATACTTGCCATATAATTTCCATCATTATCTTGAATAACCAGTGCAATTTCTAATTTTTCAGATGTGAAATAGCCATCAAATATGGCTCTAAAATGTTTATGAAAATTAATATCAAATATATTATTTATTCCATTGAAAACCTATGAATGAGAATGACAGAATATATTAATATATTCTTACCTTATTTTAGTAAAGTTATAAGATAATTTCCATTTTATGTCAATCTCATTTAACAGTATCACATTACCATCATCCACTATAACAATACTTTTCTCTATAGGTTTAATGATGGCATTTTTTGCATTTTTTAAACTATAAAGATAATAGAAAATGACTATTAAAAATGTTTAAATTTGACTTATAAACAATATAAAAAATATTTACCTATATAACTTTCTCCAATTAACATCAGTTTGATTCAAATGACAATATATATCTCGAGATAAACTCCAAACATTAACTGTTAAAAAATATTTTTCAATTGCAAATTAAAACAATTCAGTTGTTAGTTAATGTCAAACATACCATTTCCAATTTCATCTTTACACTGAAAAATTAATGATGTCATGTTGTTACTTTCCCATACATTCAGTGCAGTCATCTTCCCATCACATACTGCAATTAGTAATGGATTGTTTTTTTGACACCCAGTAGAAGTGTTAATGCTAACAAAATAAGGTTGAAGTTCTTCGTCGGAAATGATTCCAATCAGATCAGAAATTGCTTTATTTTCACAGGAAGGAAACAAAACTGGTGGTAGAATAATAGGTGGTGTTTCAAGCTTAGTGTGATCATGGAAGTACCATAATTCATGACCTAAAACAAATATCAATTTGGACATAAAAATTTTTATTAATTATTTAGCTATCAGTCTTTTGTTTTATTTGCAATGTTCAGTATGCTTGCCTTA
Source organism: Centruroides sculpturatus (assembly GCF_000671375.1). Lineage (NCBI taxonomy): Eukaryota > Metazoa > Arthropoda > Arachnida > Scorpiones > Buthidae > Centruroides > Centruroides sculpturatus. The sequence goes on along the minus strand of NW_019387057.1, from coordinate 4,074 downwards.
ATTCTCAAGTACTCTCAAGTCTTTCAGGCTATTATCAACAAAACTTGCAACTGTTTCTTCAGTTCAGTTCAGTTCAAACTTTTTACAAGTGATTGATTTCCCAATTTATCCAAAGGTTTTTTTAGTAATTTCTATCCAGTGTTCCAAAAGACTGAAAGTACTTAGGAATTGATTCTAAACATCTCCAATAAACAGTGGATTTTAACAATTAGATAAGCATGGGCATAGCCAGGAAGAGGCATGAGTGGGCACGCCCCCCAGTCAACCTGGTGCCCTCCCCAGAAAATCACAGCCAAAAAAGTGTTGATCCGATTTGCAAAAAGAAATAGAAAGTTGAAGCTAATTTAATTAGGCGTAGTGTACTGCAGCCCGCAATTAATCTCTGAATATTGGACTGAACTTCAAATAATTGCCTGAATGGATCCACGATAATTCTCTACAACCTGACAATGTGAAGTTATAGGAAAGTTGAGAAATTCTGATTAAAAAAAAAAAACAAACAAACAAAAACTTATCAATGTGAAAAGTGTATCTGTAATCTCTATGTACAGTTTAGTCTCTGCGAAGTGACGCCACAATAAGATCTCGCATCACCTGAAAATCTTGCTAGGGCCACCTCTCATTCGGGCAGTGAAAAAAGTTCTCTTTCCAATTCAGCCCGGAGAAAAAACTTGTTGGCCACCCCTGGTCTATATCTAGATTAAAGAATGGTAAAAAAAAATAATTGATTGGTTAATTTTTGTTTAAGGCATTGCTAGAGTTTGATATTAATGTTACGAGAACGTATGATTAAAGGAAGTTTCATATTTTATGCATGTTAAGTTATTGTCATTATGGAAATTTCATTTTAATGAACAATAATTTGAAATAATTCAATTTTGTATCAGGTTGGCCTCTACTAGGCCCCCATAACAAAACTGGCTACACCCATGTAGATAAGTTGTAGAAATATTTAATACAGTACTGATAATAGACAAACTTACCATTTGTAACATTTATAACAAATAATAAACCACCATCTCCTAAAATCAAACAGTCTGGTATACCATCACCATTTGCATCTATATCTCCAAATTTGCCATATATAGGTATGTTATGAAGGTATTTAACCCACAATTGCTGTCCAGTGACACTATCTATTGCTGTAAGTCCTGTTAAATTATCTTGTTGATTTTTAAATCCCATTATGAGAATTGGGTGTGGTAATAAGTGATTATTTGCTAATAACAGAGTCGTGACCAAATCTGAAAAACAAAGATGCTTTAGAATATTTAAAAATTTGTATGTAAAATTTCTTTTTTTTTAAAGCTTGATTTAATTTCCTCAAATAGTTAACATACCAATATCATTTAATTTTAAAGACCAATCTTTTGTTACTGCAGTAATTGGTAAAATTGGCAATTGACAAGGGATAATCCATATAAATAATATTATGAAAAAAACACACAAAAATATGGAGAAGACAAAAAATATTTTACGCAATGTTGACATAGATTGTTTTTCTTCATTATTGCTGGTTTCTTTATTGTCAACAGTTTTTGTACAACCATTGGCTATTCCATTTTTTTCTGTTTCTAACAACTGTTTTGATTGTTTCAGAAAAGAATTTTCATCTTCATCACTTTGAGATTGTGGAAGGGGCATGTATTGTTTTGGTCCACCATTTAGCTTCATTTCTGTAGAAATAAAGAAATAAAATGTCTAAGTATTAATATATATATAGTTTTTAGTTATGCATATTTACTATAACAGTATGAAATGTCAAAAATGCTGTATTATTTTTTCTTTATGTAGTTTTGAAACCACAAATTTTTTATTTTAATTATGATACTTTTGTGCTTATGACTTGGAATAGTATATACCCTAAAGAAAAAACTATCTCACCTTATACCCTAAATCTTTGTAACAACCATTGAAAGTTTAACACTTACCATTATCCAGTTTAGAAGATTTTTTTAATTGAATACAACAGTCAATGCAACACAAGGACAATCTGCCAAGGCAGTGTCTTCTAGGAGAACTTTTTCAAAAATTGGCCACTATTTAGATGTTAGACAAAACTTCATGTGGCCAGCTCATTGGTGAAATTCCAACCTGTTCAACATTCAGTGGTTTTATCCACTTGGCCAAAATACCATCTCAATATTGAGAAAGTGTACATTTTTTATGTCAATTTGATGTCAATACTTAAGTTTTACAATGAAAAACTCCAAATGACTAAAATTTACATAAAAATAAGCACTAACTCAATCAATCAAACAGACCTGTTAAAATGTCATTTTTCTAATACACTTCATTGTAAATGTAATCTATTATATAAAGTTGAAAATCCAGTTTCTTTCTTTCTGTCACTGTATGCCAAAAATGGCCACTAGGGGTGTCCCTAGCTATTATTTAAATTAACAATAAATTCAGTATATTATTATTTGATGTGGTTTTATGCATTTTTGGCTACGTTTTAGTATGGTATGCCATGAGAAATTCAGTATATTATTGTTATTTGTAATAGGAATTTATTATTTATACCACAGAATGACACTGCTGCTGCTAGAATGCCCACTAGGGGGTGTCCTGGGCTACTAGAAGGATTAGAAGTATGAAATAATCTAATAATCTTAATCTTTGCTGTTGTTTTTTGCCTAGGCAACACCAGGTTCACAGCTGGTTATAAAATAAAACAGAGCAACCAATTATTTATTGTAATGTCATCACAATGCTGGGCTGCAATTTTTAATCATATTTTTAAATTTATTTAATTTAAAATAAATGCTCTCCACTTCAAATTAGTAGTGTCTTGCCCCTGTACATAATGTAAGCATCTTCCTGTTAGCAACAGAGTCATGCCATCATCTATCTGACTCCTTACAGGGGAAAATTTTTGAATTGAAATGATGTGGCTCTTGGTTTACATCGGAAGTTAATTGGGGCCTCCTGCCCCCAAGCTTTCTATATCTGATGTTGGATTTCATCTATCTAACTCCATTCTAGAGATTAAGGAAAGGCAGATGGATGACAGTGGGAATTTATAAGTCTAAAATTTTTTCAAATTGCATCCTAAATATGGAATATTTTTTCATTTGTAACTCTTCCCATCTTGCAGGTACTAAGAGGGCATTTTTTCCAACCAACCTCCGTTGAAAAATTTGTGAGGTACATGCTCACCTGGATTCAATCCTGGGTTTCCAGAGCTGACCCATCAACTGTTTCATCCATCTTGCAATCAAAAATGGAATACTAAGAGAGAACCTCTGAAACTTCATATGTGGAAGTTAAAAAATATTTTGTTGTTTGAGAGCATTTGTATCATATAGCTTCATTTGTTTTATTTTATCAAATAATAATAAAAAATAAACTCAGTAAAAACAAAATGATTTTAATTTGTTAAAGTAAAAATGAAAAAACCAAAATCTCAAGTAAAAACAAAAAATATTTATTGATAAACAGATGCTCTTGATAGCTTTAGCTATTGAAAATGTTTATCATTAAATATTTTTTGTTTTGCTGGAGCTTTTGCTTTTTTTTTCTTTCAGCATTATTATCCAGTTTCTGCATTGTTTATATGCTGATTTTAATGTATTTAATATTCATGAATTCCAGAGTCTATTCAGCCATTTGCTGCAAAGAACTCTAAGCCTAATTCAGATTCAGATCACATTTTCTTCTGTTTCCAGTGGAAAATGTCTAAAAACAGTTTATTTTCATGTATCAAATTTGATTCCCACTGCTGTTTTGCAGAAGAAGAACAGTGAAATGAGTATGCATATATAAACCCAATAAGTTAAAATACGATGGTGGGTGCTAACAGCAATTTTTTTTTTACTTTATCCATTTATTTATTGAAAATTTCAAAATTAGCTACAGTAAAACATCACTAAGTTGAATACCTATGGTGAAGATCCAAAGTATCCAAGTTAATGAGGTGAGCATTCCTGCAGACACATACCTACACACATACCATACTATGTTTTGCTAAATAAATTTTCATATTTTATGCATGTTAAGTTATTGTCATTATGGAAATTTCATTTTAATGAACAATAATTTGAAATAATTCAATTTTGTATCAGGTTGGCC
>NW_019387056.1:0-15134 GCF_000671375.1 Centruroides sculpturatus | reverse complement strand
CCTGCATCTTATTTATCTTAAGTGCAAATATAACTCCATGATTATTTTTAATTAATTTAGGAAAACACTGAAGAATTTGCTGCGTTTTTTTTAATATTTCAATTTAATCATTTTTAAAATAAATTCTCATTCCAATTAAATTTCAATCCTCAATTAACTGAACGAAAAATATACAAAAATTTAATTAAAATATTAAATTCTATAAACAAATTCTGGAATAAATTAAAAAAATCTGAAATTTCTGGAAGCAAATCGTCAATTTTTTCATACAAAATCGACTTTTTTTTTATCAATCATTTACCATTCCAACTTACATTAATGCTGTTAATTAGCCGCATTGATACAACTTGAAAGTGATAAATGATTAGTTGAGTTTTTAATTTTAAAAATGTAATAATTACACTTAAAATTACCTACAAATTCAATAAATAGAAGGGGTTTTAGTATAGAAATTATCAAGCCTATCTCTTCCTCTGTAATTACCACAACAAACCTTCCATAACAATTGAATTATCTCTTGTACCAGGAGCAAAATCATAGATTTAATCGGACAGACATTTTGTACACTCGATTAGCAAGTAAATTGCATTCGATTTAAATCTCATTTTGCTTTCTTGCACATTATTTTCAGCCAGCAAATGGATAAAGATACTCATACAATTTACGAAAGCATCGATCATGAAAATTCGAAACCCCCAACAGCTATGGTTCCTACGGTATCTTCCGTAATTCTCGGACCTGTAAAATATAGAAAACTGCCTTCTGGTAAGTAAATAATTTAAATTCTTGCCGTGTAATTTGTAATTTACAAAGTACAGATGTGTTTATTGAGTAGCTAATTCAGGAAAAAAAAAATGTCCCTATCGTCTTCACGTTCTCGTTCCTCATGTAATTTGCTTAGCCTTTCTGGGAATTACACATTAGCATATCTTAAATTTTCCTGTATACAGTAACCCGTGTACACAATATTAAGTTTTTTTTTTCTAAAAAATTAATTTTCTCTATAACTAGTTTACGTTACGTAATTATAATAGTTAAGACAATTTAATTGCAATTTATTGTATAATCGCTCGAATTTCACTATGAAACAACGGATAAGAAAGAAACATGCCATTTTTTTCGTTGGCAGGTTTATACTGAACAAAAAGATAAATGTTATTTTAAATTATGCAATTAAAATTTTTCAAAAAGCCCAATTTTATAAAGAACGAATTGGGTCAGTAGCTCATATTACGCCTCACACGTATACACAGAAAACACAGCAACAAGAGCACATACACACCAGTGAATTTCATGTTAAAAAAGAGGGTACATCAGACAAGAGTGATACATATGAAAAAATGTAAAGAACCCTCCGTTACATAAGTCACCATTAGCAAATTACCAGTGACGTCAGGAGTATACAAAACACAAGAACCAGTTGGATATAGAATGCCCTTGGCACTGAATGCAAACAGGCGGAACAAGTGATGTAAAAAATAGGTTAGTCGAGTTTAGAACTGGGTCTTGACAGCACATGGACGTTCAACGTCTTAAGAGATGGACGTTATTTGATTGCCCTGTCGCATCGATTGTGTGAGCAGAAATGGTGTTGGTTCATAAGAAAAATACATCCCTAACAGGAATTTATACAACAAGATAATGAGGAGATCGGAATTCGGTAAGTAAATTTTCTTAATTCTTACTCGAAAACGCAAAGAATTCATTTGCTGTACCGGTACATTACTGTATCCGCCGTTTCGGGGGTTGAAACAAAAATGGCGTATACCAGGATACCGAATCGTACAAAACACCATTAAATTATTAAAATCGCAAGCATTTAAAATTAATTATGCCTCCCCATAAATAAAATAAAATCACTCGTTAAGTATTTACTAATAATTGCAATTTATTTTTGTAAATAATCAATTAAAACTGTAGAAATTATTTGTAGTAAACCCGAACCCGGAATAGCAAACCCTCCCTAAACCGGTATCTCTTAAAACAGGATAGTTTAACTTGACCTTAAGCCGGCGTGTAAATTTATCGAAGGTTACCATTTTGATATTTGATTCAAACCAAATATAGAAATTTCCTCGTAAATACTAGTTAATAACGTTTTATTTTTCCCTTAATAATTAAAATTTAACACGATAATTATAATTAATTAACAATCGATGAGTTAAAATGGCGGATAACAATAGCATTTAGTACAATAGCCTACACTTATCACTTGTAGCTTCGTTCGCATGTTAAAATTATGTACACTTTTCTATTTAAATTTGATTATATTCTTGATCCCATTATATTTTTGAATTTTTCACTTTTATTTTTTAATAATAATCTCTGTATAGTGTCTACACACAGGGTATGCAGAGTAGGATATACCCCATGTACATTAATTAATCTAATAGACAGGGGCACGAACATCCGCATGAAACTTTCCGGGGCGCAGAAACTTGAAGACAAATAATTAAATCAATAAATTTTTATTTATTTGCTTAATATTTTTGGTGTTTTGGATACTTATGGGGCACTTTGTTCCCATGGATCCCATACTCGATCCCAGAAGAGGGAAAATGTCCCGTTTACCCTTCTGCAGACATTCATGGAGGGGTATATGACCTTAAATAAAGAGGGGGTATACAGAGTATATCTGCATTAAACTGTGGAAATACAGTTTAAAGTGTTGAAATCAGACTTAAATTTCACACGTGTAACGGTTAAACATTACACAATTTATGCAAAAAATAAAATTGGTCGGTTAAATTGTGGGTTTCTAAATTGTTAAATGCCTTGCGAAACACTTGGTTTAGTGTTACAACTATCACATGTTACCCCATATTTTAATTATTATAAACTGATAAATGTTTTAAACGAATTATAAAAACTTCTTTCTGTAATGATTCATGTAAATATTACACGTAAACAGTATAAAAGTAAGCCTAATATATCGGATATTGTTAATGTAATGACTGCGAAAACATCAATGAAAAGTAATGTATGAAGCTTAGAATAGGTTCAAATACATTGTACAAATAACAGTTAATTTTGTTTAATCAATTATTTATTAGTTTAATTACAATTGAGTAATTAAATAAACAAAGGATTCGACGTATTACGCAGTCGTTAAGTCACAATATGACATATGTGAGCGCCATTTAACTGAATCCACGTATGAGTGCTCGCCACCCAGTCGTGGCAAATGCGTGTTAACACGTGCATACACGCGTCACAAGTGTCTGTGTTTTGTATTAAAACATTTAAATCACCCCCTTACAAACATTATTTTATTAATCAAATTTATCTGAGAGATATTTTACACGAATTTCTTAGAGCAATATATCAAGCTCCGTCCGATTGGTTGTGTTAGTGGTTGTGAGTTCTACGTCATTTTGACATTACACCTGCAGATTTACAACGAACATACAAAATGATGTCAAATGAAAAAGTATAAATATATTTTTTAGGTCTTGAAACTATAATATAACAAAAATTATTTTAATTATGATAAATTTCGTGGAAACCCCAGAAGGGGTGGGGATGATTCCCCGAGCAACTTCTAAATCCGCCCTTGTGTAGAATAGAACCCGCTTATTATAATCACGATATCATTAACAATCATTTAATGTTAACAGAATTAGCTAATGTTTTGATTATATTCAGCGTTAACTTCGGATAAATTGATATTTTAAAGCTGTCTTACGATCTATCATTATCAATATTAAATGTTTTAGCTGTTATTTGTTGACAATATTTGGAATTATTGGCTGATTTTACTTCAATTTTGCCCTAGATGAGGTAAAGTTAGTGCTGCAAAATCAGTGAGCAAACAAAATTATATATATATATATATATATATTTTAATTAATGAAATCAGAATGTCCACTAATTGTATTCTTATTTACCTAAAACCGCTTAATGTTATCAACCGTTATCATTATTAGCAATGGTATGTTTTATAGTTTAATACAGTCTAATTTACATAAGCCGCATTCTTTCTCCCAGAAAGGGGAGATTAACGTCAATTTTACGTCACCACTTCAGTTTTACACTTAACAAGCTTAAAAATGACGTCAAAATGACGTAAAATGTGCGCTAACTCAACAAGTTGAGATGTTATTTCACTGCTCTCTAGTGAAAGAGTATCTTGAAATTGGGCATAAATTTATGCCCAATGTTAAAGTGCCCAATTAGTTTTATTAATTAATTTTCCCATAAATTCTAATAATCTGAGAAATTTTAGTGTATTTAAAATATCTAAATTAGAATTGATCATCATCATCATTATCATCATAAGTAATTCTTGTCTTAAGATCTGATAGTAATTAAAGTGACGTTTATTATAATTTTAACATTAAAAAACTAAATTCTGATTTCATTTCTTCTCGCTAAATTCATTTTAATTGTCGAAATTATCATCTTTAATCTGTATTGGTATTAAGCAATTTCAATAGTAAATATTCAATTCAGTAAAAATGGAAGCGGAATATCACGGATGATGTGTTAAATAGACGTTAGTGAAATATCTATTTTAAAAAAATCCAGTTAAAAACAAAACACAGGCTAAATTAAGTTACTAATTACACAACAAACCAAGTATGTAACCATTTAAATGCAATCATTTTTTCTACGCCATTAACATTTAATTGTACACTAATCGAATTATCGAACAACAATTGGTCGATTTAACTTAATTATTAAGTAATTTTTATCTGGTAAACACGTACCGGTATACCTGAATATCTGAACAGGCGCCAGTCCGGTATATCTGAACGTGTGGATGAAAAAATAGAGTTCTGTCATTCATACGTTCAGGTATACCGGTAGATGAGTACGTTCAGGAGCACCTGTTCAGGTATACCGTAATTTATTATGGTAATACCTGAACAGTAATTAATATATGTGTATGGTGGTAATGCCTAAGCGCGTTACAAATAAGGAAAAGAACTTTCACACAAGGTACTGTACCTCTTTACACAATTGGCAGCAAAATACAAATAAATTTGCATAATTTACAGACTACTGCACTCTCAAACCCACATTTTTCTAGAGAATGTTACTATTTAAAGAACATTTTTTGGGGGAGAACGTATAAATAATAAGCTCGGTGACGCGTAGAAAGAGAGCTCCATCGATAAAGTCCGTTGCGCTTTCTCGAATGTCTGTAAGAACGTGACGTCACATCTAGAAAGAGAAAAAAAACAAAGACGTTCGGCATTCGGCACCTATCAAAGCCCCATTTGCTAGAAATTTCCCTGTCAGCATAGGGTAGAGAAAGATAACGGATATGATGTCACAGCCGGGTAATCCCGGTTTGGACCACCTAGCAAAGTCGGGGAAGGGATCGGTTCGTGTTTAAGTAGGACTTTGTCCCACATATATCAGCCAACCAGTTCATCACTGACCAATATTGTTATCATCTCTTTGCAGACAGAACAGTCAGTCGGCCAGGTGCGCCTTTAAAGGCTGATTACAAGTCGAGAAGGAAGATGAAATGTCTTATATCTGTAGGGCTAGTCCTACCCGCATTAGCGGCTGTCATAGGTAAGTCATTTCGACTTTTCTTTACCCCATTCATTTTCTTTCACAACTTGACTCCATCCGTCTTCCTCCTCTTATTGTACTTTCGCTCATTATAATCTCTCCTTCTGTCTTAATTTAACGCCTAGTGCCTTAATTAAATGGCTAATTAATGCGAATTATTATAGAATTAATTTGCTATAGTTACTATTTTTGGCTCCTTAATTATGTTTTAAATAATTGTCTAAATGTCGAGTTAAAACCCGTAATTTTCGACACTTGTTCTTCAGCAATTTTAATTAAGAAATCCTTGGAGCACAATAACAAAAAAGATTTCTTGAATTTTCTAATTTTCTTTTCTGAAATTTTGAATTTTTATTTAGAAATTAGTTTATTTTAACAATACATATTATTATTTAACTAAATTTACCCATCATTTATATTAATAAACCTCCATATTTAAGAAATCTACCAACTTTGAGCCTGTATTAATTGAATTTTTTATGATTCTAAGACGGAAAATCGTTGGATTTTTTGGCTAGACACGAATTTTTTTATGTTAAAAAATTCTATAATAAATTAAAAACACCAGATGAATCTAGGTTATGTTTTATATTATTATTTTTTTTTTAAATATGGAGAAAATCAGGAGTATTTTATTTTTTCTACTTTGATAGTAACTCTGTAACGGTTATATAAATCAGGGCACATTTGTTCCTGTTTTTTTAATACAAAAAACTGTTAAGAACCATTAAAAATTTGTGATATTTTGATATCAGATTTAAAAAAAAAATCTCGTTAAAAAATATCACTAACATCAGACTGTGAGAATCAGAGTGATAAATCATCCACTTGATTGATCCTCCTTCCTCTGTTAAACTGCAAAAATCCCTTACGCGCGAGTGAATCTTCAAGGTTATCTTCCTACTGTACTTGGAAACTTCCCGGTTTATAAACTTTCTAAGTGATGAAAATTAGATAAAAAACACTGAAATATAAATTGTTGTGGGAAAATTAGCAATTAATTTACCAGAAGTTTAAAAAAAAAGGATCCACTCCAATTAAGGAAAACAGTGAAAATACCATGGTTTACAATGGTTGGCTAATCATTAGAAAGTTAATTTAGCGGCGGATGATAGTGTAAATGAAAAACAGGAAAAATAAACAAATGATTATAGGAAAACAAAGGAAAAAAAATGGCGTAAAATAGAGGAAAAATCGATAGCAGATAAGGCGGCATTGTTTCAAAAATTTAAATTACTACAGCCATGTTCATTCATCGTATAACACACTTTTTAAAACTGTTTTAATATACCATCGACCTTGCATTTCAGTAAAATTTTACTTCAATCTGCATTCCTACAAGTAAAAACTCGTACTATATAATAATACGGTGCGAGTACACAGCAAGTAATATTACTGTTAAAACTTAACCACACAAGAATACATCGACCCAGTTAGAAGCGACGTCTCTTAAAGTTTTTTCCTATTTTTTGCCACTTGTTAAGTAGGAACTTCACTGCTAGTTAATACGCCAAGTTCCCTATCCATCCGGTTTAACGTCCCCCGTTATAAAACCATCCAGTTTAACGACCGGAATTTTCTTGCCAATTTTCAAATTTCTATATTTATTTTTATTATTAAAAATGTTACATAAAACTGCAGGTAGTGATAGGCTACGAAGGATTGATAACAATAGGAACATAATAAAATATATTTCTATAACAATATAAAGGTGGATCAATAAATAATCAGCAAAATGCCACAACACGGTTGGTTGCTCCGGTTGATTATTTATTGATCCACCCTTAAATTACTTATATAATATAATGAGGGATCAACACACTAGCAAACACACGAAATTACACTTCGTATTTCCTCTTAAATAAGGAATTTAGCGCACACTTGGTGTGTGAACTCAAGAGTAACCTTTCTTCCTATTTTGATTCCTAAATAAATTTAAATAAATTAAAGATTTTTTAGTATTTTAAATGTTAATAAAGCCCCAAAAAATTCTACATCTAATTTTTAATTATAATTAAAGAAATTTCTACTGGATTTAGCACACAATTCGTGCACTTAGTTTAAAACCTTTTTTTTTCTGTGTTTAACTTACAATCGCTGTAAGCGAGTACCCTTTATTATTAAAAGGTGANTCGCTTAAGGATAACGTAAGAAATGTCTATAAATGATAAAAAATAAATAAATTCAAGATGCAACACTGACATACTTCAAAATATCAAAATTTACCTTTGTAAGTCTTTGAATATTCTTCTTATAAAGTGAAGCTAAGCATTGTTTAACTAGCCCCATATTATTATCCTACAAACGAAAAGAATTTAATGTAACTATCATTTAACTTCAATAAAGTGAATGCTAAGTCTGAAGATTAAATTAACCCGCAAGAACGTATCCGAGTGCCTGTTGACGATATTTCTAACTTCATCCGGACTGTTCGTAGTGTATGCGGTAGCTAAATCGTGATAAGGTTGACTTAGTGGCTATAAAGAAAGCAATACTTATCAATCTTTCTAACTGAAAATATTAATGACGGAAAAAAATAATGCTTACTTTTATAAATCTCCCAACTACTTGAGATGTATATCTAGGTAATGTAGGTACCTAAAAGATAATCATTATTCATTACAACATAATAAAATAAAGGCAAAGCAGCTAAAAAAAAAAAAAGCTAATACAATTGAATAGTTTCAAGGGTAAAATCGTCAGGCAATATGATATGTGATAAATCATCATGTGACATTTATATTGAATAAGTTATATATATATATATATACACACACACAAAAATAAAACACCTACCAAAAAGTTCAGTATCATCATAACCATTCAATTAGACTTCAACATTCAAAAATATGAATAGAATAAACAACGAATAGAGTAAAAACTAGAAAAAATATTTATACTGTTTTACATTTATTATTCTTATTAAATGAAAGAGAATCATGTTAATTAATGCAACTTTACCTGTAACAATTAGAATTTACTTTATTTTAAATATTTGATAGGAAATAATTATTATATACAAAAGAAAACCCTTGGATCCTGCATTCAAAAGTCGCTCTTAATACTTTACTAGACCTCCTTTGCTTTTATAACACACAAAATTATTCTCGATATTGATTTTGAAAGTTTTTTTCTTTATACTGATGCTATTTTCTTCCATTTAAGACTTTTAATTCACTTTTTTACTTAAATATTGTTGACTGATAAGTTTTTTTACCTTACACAAAAACTTTTTCATATCTGATCTACAAAATGGCTGAATAATAAAATTTCTTTCTTGCAAATGTGACTTGACCTATAAAAATCCATAACACAATATCCTGAAAACTAACAGTCTCGTTTCAAAAGTAATCGATACTTTGAAATTGCTTTTGTCTGGTAAGTTGGAATCAGAGTACATCTCAGAATTAACGAGTTTGTTTAAAATATATATAATTTTTCGAATTCTACAGATGACCTAATTGATTATGATATTTTGACAATGAAGTCAAAACGATATTTATTCATGTTTTCAAATGCCAAAGAAAACTTGTTATCACTACAAAATCTATCAAACATCTGGAATTTTCAGTATTATATCTCTTGATTATCATATATTCAATTCTATTCCTCCATCTACTTTGTATAAGCTCATTCCTATTTCGTAATGAGATATAGTTCAAGTTTTTAACTTTGTAAAATGTTCATTGAGACAAATGTAAACAATTTTCCAAAAATTATTGCTTTAGAATCATTTGTTTCTTGTTTACTTAACTGTTTGGAATTTTAACATTTTTTTTACAGATGTGTCTAACATATTTTCTTGTTAAGCTGATATTTTTTATGGCTTTTCATTTATGGCATCATTTCCCAAACTTTTTAAACTATTTCCCCTTTCGGATGGGTATAAGTTATAATGCTTATATTGACCCCCTTGTATTCCAACACCTCTACCATCTTTTACATTCCAGCATTGCCATGTGTCTTTTACCAATCCCTTGAGGGTGGTAGCATCCACTTTAGGAATCGGTGATTTACAGGACAATTGTTTTATGCCATCACTTTTTTAAATTATGTAATTGGGGGGCCATGTGTCAATTATCTCTCACATATTTCTGATTTTTGACATTCAATAAATATGACTATTCTCTTCTTACATTATGTGATAGTTGTTTTACTTTCATTAAAATTAAGATCCATATTAAAAGTTTATGAATAGTAGATTCTCAGTTCTTCGTACAATAAAACTTACCAAAAATTTGTATTATTTTATTTTTATCTCTAAACTATATGGAAATTCAGATAGTTCATATTTTTATGCTAAAATTTCTGAAATTTGCATATCCTAGTTCTGGACATATGACATATTTCCCAAGACGTTACAAATTGCAGATAATTTTATCATTGTGCTGTCGGCAAAATGCCATGCAGAGTACAGTTTCCTCAAGCCAATGTGGCTAAAGTATTGTGTTTAAAATCAGAGTATTTTCAGTTATTTGCATCTCATTTGTTTTGCAAGCATTGAAAAACAAATGAGGCATAGTAGGTCTGAAATTTATTAAGTTTCATCAAAAAGTGAAAATATAGCTGTAATAAAAACACATTCTGGACGACCAAGAGTGTCAAGCGACGGGATGATCAATCAATTTTGAGGTTAGCATTTGACTGGGATAAATTGCTGTGTCAAATTTTCCGTTTTATCCCCTCCTGTGTCAAAAGATACAGTTCATTGATGTTTACAATCTAATAATCATGCTTTTCTTATATCTGAATGTTTAAAGCCTCATTGCAAACAAGATCAGATATAATGGGACAAATCACATATATGTTGCAAGGACAAACGATTAGCTGTTATATTCAGTGCTGAAAAGAAGTTTAACCTGAATAGTCCCCATGGCTGGATCCATAATTGGCATGGCTTAAAATGGAAACTTTGCATCTTCCACAGCTGTCACCAAGGAGAGAACTATTGTGATGTGGAGACCCTTTGCTTTCAATGACACCATCGATTTTGCTTATCTGGATGGTCAACAAATTTCAGAGGGTTATCAGGCAGTTTTTGAAAATGGTTTACATGGTTTTTTTGCATGGTTTTGGTTCATTGCAAAAGTAGTGGTGGTAATCACTAAATTTTCCAACAGAGGAATGCATCAATTCATGCATCTAGCTCTACTTGTGCATGATTTAATTAAACAAACTAAGTTCAAGTTAAGGAATGACATCAATGATTCCTGACTTAGACCCAAGTGAAAACCTACGGAATATCATCTTGTGATGTTAAGCTCAAAATTGTAGATTTGCAACCATTGATAAGGTAAAGCAGCAGATTGAACACAATTCATTTTCATTTAACCCTAAACATCTTTAAAATGTAATTGAATTTCAACTCATTTTGAAAAGTAATGCCAGTTCTTGGTTGATTAGTTTTGGAATTTTTGGCACAAGGGCATGGGTAGACCAAAGAGTGCAAAGTCTATCCCTTTACATGTCTGTATACCCTTTTGGGTCTTTAAAAAGCCATATAATTTTCTGTATGTTAGTTTATTGCTTTCAGATATGCCATAATAAAGAGAATTTGTCCACTGTCGTCTAGTATAGTCTGCAGAGCTTTGTCATCGAAGGTAGTCTTCTCAGGCTGTTTTGTGTTGAAGGCAAGTTAGTAATATGTGTCAAACCATAAGAGGAGTATGGCAGGTTGGACAAGTTACTGTATAACTTCCAAATAGTAAATGCCATCAGGACCAAAAAAGTTGTATACAATACTGTATTCTAACATGGTTATCATATAGTGAAGAATATGATGGATTACAAAAGCATCAAATTTGCATTAGAAATGTGAATACACCAAAAGGTATAAATAGGATATACAGTGGGTGATCGGTTAATGAACATAATCCATTCCAAGACTTTGTTTGTTAACCGATTATTGATTTACCAGAGGTTTTTATGGGAATTTGATTAATTCATTCTGGAGACTCCAAAAAATAAAAAAAAATATACTTTTTTACTACGTTTATTTATATGTAATAGTAAAAATACATATATATGCAGTCTTGCATTTTTATTAGTCATGTTTTTCCATTTATAGGGGTTAAAGAATCTGTCCAATGTCAATTGCTTTTCTCTTTTCAGGATTTTTTGGAAGTAATTAATAGTATTGTAACTGTAGAGATCCCCAACCCCATTAACCTTATTCTGGTTTGGATGCCACTTGGATGATCATTCTGACATCCTCCCACTTTTTCAAAAGATCTTTAGTAGCAGATCTTTCAAAAGAAAACATATCTCACTGAGTTTCTTGGTGTTGTTCATTTGAGAGTTCTTGGAGTTCTTCTGTTGTCAGATCAGTTTCCATTATGAGCTCTAAAATGTTCTTTATTTCTCAGATGTAATTTTCATTACTCCGGTAGTAGCTTGAGACTTCTTGATATATCTTTCATAGCTAAGATTGTGCTTACTGTAGATCTATTCAAGCCATACTGCCTAGCAACATCAGACATCTTGTGCCCACTTTCTACCTTGGCTATTATCTCTTACATGGTTTCTACGGTGAGCACAGTTCTTGACACTCCTCTTTTTAGGCTCTATAATATTATCAGTTTCTTTTTTAAATACAAAGTTCAGAAAAGCACTTACAAAAATTCAGAGAACAGAAATCAACTAACCCACAAAAAATTATTTAAATGGAAAGCCCAGATAAAATTTGAAATTTGGTATTAAAACATTAACAAATATCCGATGGGATAGTTAAAATTTCACCTTTCATAAATAAACCCCGATGAAAATGTTAACAAGTGCCCGTCCAACAGTCTCGCGAAGACTATAAAGAATTATTTGCCAGAAAGGTAAACAAAACTAGAATTACAAGGAAAAGTTTCAAAATTTGGAGGATACTAACCGATCAGTATCGGGTTGAGCGTCGATACTGACGTCTCCCATGCTCCAAAAGGTTTCGAATTGTTACCTGAAGACAAGGGAAAATCAATCGGTATTCGTTATTTTCCGTCGCTTCTTTTTATGTTTGTTCAGTAAAGTGTTCATTATCTGAACATGTGTTCATTGTCCGATCATAAAAGTCTTTGACAAAAGTATTCGTTATCCGATTTGTTCGGTATCCGAACTGTTCGTTACCCACTGTATAATTTAAATATATATATTCAGGTGGCCCTTGGTTTATGCCGGCTCAATTTATGCTGATTCACAATAACGCGGCTGTGAATTCACAGCAGCTCTTGGTTTATGCCAACACCGATTCACACTAATGCTGGCTTTGCACAATTCACCAATTCTCCCTATGCTAGACTGATTTTCGTTTCAATGTTGACATATTTACCGAGCCGTAACATTGTATATTCATTGAAACAAAGATTTTTTATTGAATATATTTATTTTTTCTGTTTAATATTGTTGGGTATGTATACATTTACATTAAATTAATATTAAAATAAATAAAAATATTAAAATTCTAAACATTTAGGTACCCATGTATACAAGAATAAAGGAGGGTTATTATGTCGGATAAAAAAAGTGCATCAGAGTTATCTAAACATGTTAATAAAATTTTAGACATCAGACTAAAATTTTAGTCTGATGTCTAAAAAGTCTGATGTCTTTTTAGACATCAGACTTTTTAACTCTGATGTCTAAAAAGTGCATCAGAGTTATCTAAACATAGCAATCCCCGCATGTGCTTTCCATCAAACATATCGAAAAACTTGAGATTTATAAAGCCCAAGGGAAAACTACTTGTATCAATCATAGGGACGCCCACTCTCTATCTACAGCATGGAAATCATTCTATGAAGATAAACTGTAATTTTTACGAAACATTAATTTTTAATAGGAAACTGTTGAGCTCTTTATTTTTATTTATTTTTTATATTCTTATATCCCTATTATTATATTCATTGCGTTACGTGCTCATCATTACAAACACATGCGCAGTTATTATTTTTTCGTAATTTTAATTTATGTTCTATTTCTTTAATGTTCTTTTTACTTTATCATTTAACTGATGAAGATCGTTAAAGACGATCGAAAACATTTTTACGATATTAAATTATTTGCTGGAATATTTAAAAAAGGTGATAACTTTGATTAATTCTTTCTAGTTCCAGTACAAGTTAATGCTTTTATTGTGGCCAGAATGTTCTTGCTTGGTTTCTTTTTTTTTTTTGTTTTGCAAGTTAGTCTACTGTTTCATTTCCTTGGATTCCAATTTGACCGAGCAACCAGTAAGAGACTATTGTATTTCCTGCATGTTTGAGATATTGGAGTAGATATTGTATACTGTTGAGAGTTGGATGGTCTGTTACCCTGCAATTGTTGCTTACCTGTAGTGCACTGTGAGAGTGCATATATATTATAATTATCTTTGTACATGTTGGCGAGCCATGGGGATTACTTGTCAGTTCTAAACATAATAAATAATACATCCATTTGAAGACTATTTTTATAAGGAATTCAAAACTCTTGACAGAATTAAAATAAATCAGCATGTTGTAGGGTGAGATGGAAAAAAACATCAATGATAACATAAATATTCCTTGAAAATTGTAAATTACAAAAACTATAAGTCAGGTGAAAGAAAAAATACAAAACAAACTCAATGAAACTTTTACCTTTAATCAGTAAACATTAGATATGTTTGAAGACGCACAAACAATTAATATTTAATTGGGAAGCCTTCACTTTTAATTACTAAGACTCATTTTCCAAGTATACTACTCACAAGCTTTTAAAGTAAATCCTATAATTTTAGAAGATACCAGCACAAAATTATAGCTTCTATTAATTTCTTTTCTGTAATTAGTTTGATGGATTCTTTGCAATTACTTTATTTTTCAGTTTCATCCAAAAGTTTACAATCAGATTAAGATGCAGTGATTGTGCAAGCGATTGCAAACTCCAGTGTGATTTTAAAACAAACAATCTGTCAATTATTTGTGTTCAATGGAGGAATTCATTGTCATTCTAGAAGATAAAATTGCTATTTTCAAACATGACAAAGTCTTTTGATCTTTAATAGATGAATATATTGGTAGCATACACTCTACCTTCAACAATTTGTTTCCACACTATGAGCTGAAATGTAATCCCTATAATAATAGTAATAGTACACTTTACTGTTAGATTTAACCATTTGTACTGTTCAGTCATTTTTTTTGGCATTTACATTCTTTCAGTGTGCAAATTTGTTGTCCATTGGAAAAAGTAAGAGAGCTGCATAACTGCCACATAACTGCCACTTTGATACACTTTTAAAGCTCAATTGATTCAATTATACTAGCTCTATGATGGCTTTTCCTTTTTCACTAGACTTATTACACCATCAATCAGAAAGAGGACAAACTTTAGAAAATCATATCTTTATTTCTCTGAGTATGCATTTCAGACATTAAATCCCTTTTCAACTCCACATGATATATATGATTATGAGAGTACAGGAAATTGTGATGATGGATACAATACGGATGATGATTATTGCTTAACAGGTATTTGAGCAAATACAATAATTCGATACATAATGTTGTAAGGTAAACAATATACATAATAAAGTACTCAGTTAAAACTATAAAATTTAAAACTGTGACATTGTATACTGTAAAACTATTATAATAATAAAATAG
>NW_019387055.1:3463-15677 GCF_000671375.1 Centruroides sculpturatus | reverse complement strand
AGAGCTCCTGTTGGGATTCGGCTTGCTCCCTTGTTTATTATGTACATCACCTCAGTGCAGGGTATTTACATTTATTCAAGTGTTGTGCAAATCATAGCTTCTAAAAAAAAAACAGAAAGGTGATTTCAATTGAAACAAAGCAAGAAATCATCAGAAAGAGTGAAAGTTGACAAAAACTTCCTTATCAAATGGGGAGAGGTTCAAGAGTTTACGAACACTCACTTTCCAAACACAGCTGAGGCGAACAGGATCAATGATCCCTACAATGACATCCTTGCCCGTCATTTCCGACAGGTGTTGAAGAACAGAGAGAAACAGACCACCTTGGACATGTTTTTCAAGAAGCAAGCTGCCAAAAAACAAAGGTGGAACAAGAGATGACCCTGCAAGCTCCAGTAGCCTCTCCTGAATCTGACTGATTAAAAAACAATAAAAAGAGGCTTGCTGCAATTTCTAGCCTATTCTGCAAAGAAACTAATGAATGGTCTGTATCTGTATGAATGTGTGAAGAAAGTGTTCCTCCACGTCCTCCTCACAACATCTGACTGCCTGGCATAATTGGTGACTACTCCATTTTCATTATGGTACAGTATGGTTATTTTATGCTGCAGAATGAATTATATGTTTTAACATGTATTTCTATGGGAAAATGCTTTTAGTATAACGAACTTTTCACTTAACGGACGTGCACCTGGAATGGATTAAGTACGTTATACGAGGCACCACTGTATATAATATTCCTTATTTAGAATATAAATGTTATTATCTACTAAAAGTTTTCAATTTAAGAAAAAAACATAAATGAAAAATAAAATTTTATTAAAATATCAGTTTCAATCATCATAACTGAAAAATTAGAAGTGTCTCAAATATAGTTGTTGGAAACTTCAATGTCAATAAAAAAGTGGTAAATGGGGCACTTGTCCCTCCCCAGGATTGAGTAAAAACTTCCACAAGTTATAATCATAAAAGTGATTGAGTTTGTAACTTTATATCCTTAACCATGGGATGCTTTGATGCAGTACTTGGGAAAAATCTCCCAAAAAAATTTAAAAATTTATTGATGTAATTATTTGTCTCCAAGCTTTGCCCTCCTGGAAAAATTTTCTGCAGACACCTATGGTTGGAAATGATACATGTTTTGATGATATTTTTCTCTATTAAGGTATTTTTCTAACCAATTAAACTTAGGTCAAATAATTAGGTAAACGAAGTTTGCAATTTCAGTTTTATCATAGTACTCCATTAGATTTTTAATATATTTGAGATTTTAAAAATTTATTCATTTATTTATTTCAATTACATTGGGAAAAGTCTTGCGGCAATAGATTTCTTGTCCCCTAATTAACATTAAAACCTCAAATAAAATACATAAATACAGTAAAAAAATTTAGAATTATATAATATTCATTTACGGGCTTTTTTGAAACAGCAATAAATCAATGTGTAATAAGTGTTTGGATCCTGTTATATTCAGTTAAAAAAATCTTCGAGAGAGAGAAAGAAAATCTAAAAAAATGTGTATATATGTTTGAGAAATTATGAAAATTGCGTGAGGGAACATTTAATTAATCCAATCGGACATTATGTGTCTGATTGGAACATGCATATTTTATCTTTTTTTTTAAATCACATTCTAGCATTATAACAATTTTATACCAGTATAAAGAAAAAGTAAATAAAAGAAATTTTTAAAAAATTTACATAAGCAGAGTGTAAGACACTTGAATGAACCCGATGATAATAGTTATCAGAATTTTACATCATAAATATTTAAGAGATAAAATAAAAGATTAAATTAGTTAAAATATGAATAAATATTAGTTAATGTTCATTGAATTTGACTGGCACTGTTATTGGTGAGATCTGGCAACACTTCTACAGCTCTGAGAAGAGTCCATTTATGATAACTCTCTAACCTTTCTATATTGTACCGTTACATTGATCTAATGTTTAGATGTTAGTCATATAGTGATTGTTATACAGCAGTGGTCCAACTGGTGGTCCAAGGACCACTGTTGGTCTGCAAGAAAATTTTGGTGGTCCGTGGAGAAATATGGACATTGATCAAAACAAGGTTATGCAAAGTATTACAAAAGAAATGCAAAATGCTAGGTTGCTTTTTCTCATTCATTGAGGGTTTTTATTTGAATCTAAAACCAAACAAACTGACCATTATCAATAAATAATAATGTCAATAAATCAATAAATAAATCAACAATAAATAATGTTAAGAGTGCGATTGCCATCCTTCATGGAAAAGAGCCAAGAATCCATAAACTTATTTCAAACAAGCAGCAACAAACTTCAAATTAATTTGTTATAATTAAACAAGTGGATTTCATATTAACAAAGTAAAATGGAACTTTTATGATCGTTACTCTATAGATGTTTGTATCGTTTAAAAAAATTCACGATAGTGATTCACAGGATTCAAAATTTTGAGTTTAGTGGTCCATGAGGTCAGAAAGGTTGGCATCTGCTGTTATACAGTCTCTTTTTAACATTTTAATGAGTTTTATTCATTCCTTTTTTTTCTTTTACCAACCTTTTTTCCAACTTTGTTCAAGATATGCAAAATGAGAATTGGTGGGGTCTAAGTTAGAAGGAACTTATTATAATTAATAAACAATATACTAAATAAAATATCTTTTTTTTTTTTAACTCTTTTCACCCTGTGGGCACTAAGATGACATCTTTTAGCAAGCCCATTAAGCCAGGCCCACAATGATGTGGCCAGGTAGCGAGGAATGGGACCAACATATCTGGACGCACCATCCTCCGAAAAATTCCTGGGGGATTTTTTGACCCATCCAGATTTGATCCCAGGTCCCAGAGCAGTAGGCTGCTACCTTAACTGCTCAGCCATCCGGCTGTCTAAAATATCTTTAGTGACAGGAACACCCAAACATTGGAGCACTTGGCATATGTACCCACTTTTTTTGTCTAGGTTGCCATTTTTCTAAATCCTAAGAGAGCCCCAAATTCCATGATCAACAAACAATGGAAAATTCAAGATTTCTAGCCTATTCTGCAAAGAAACTAATGAATGATATTTGTCCACTGTCCCATGCAACTTTTTATATAGTTATTTGCTCATTGTATGTTGACCAAATCCACATTCCTTGTTTTTAAGGCCAAGTTTGCCCCAAATTCAACCAGCATCACCTTGTGGGAGCTCTGATCTGACCTTGAATCATAAAGTTTGAAGCTTCTTGCATAATGTACAATGTCCTTTTTTTAAACAGCAGTGCCTGCAGACTATAGTGATACAGTCAACTTGACTTAAAATGAACACCAATACAGCAAATTCTCATGTTAAAGAAAATTTTGCTGTTGCCCTGGCAAAACACCATTGTCACAATGTTAATTTTCATGCAATAAAGCAAACAAAAATTTTATCAGAATTTGTTAAACCAAACTGCAAATTACCTTCACAACCCCCAAGAAATAACCCTATTTCCAATAACAGTTGCACATAATAAAAAATATCAAAGAACACAGTTTGACAATGATAAGGAACTAATTCTGTCTGAGAGGTGGCTTACATTAAAAACCAGAGAGAAGGAAGAGTGAGGAAAAATATTTGATAAAAATTTTTAAAGGAAAAAAAGTGCATTTAAAAAAGAAAAAACTGTAAATAGGATGAAGTTTATGAATTCTTAAAACTTTTTATGTATATGTATGTATGCATATATTAGGTTGTTCGGAAAGTAAGTTCGTTTTTGTCTCTGCTGATATAGCAGCTGTTTTTCCTTCAATGCTTGGCTCAAACGCATCAATTTAGTCAATAGCGATCTCCCGTGATGGTTTCGTTTGGTTTGAGCAGCTCGTAATAAACTACACCTAGCTGATCCCACCAAATGCAGAGCAGAAGCTTCGAACCATGGATATTCGGCCTTGCTGACAATGTTGATGCATAGCCGGGCTTACCCCATGATTTTCTACGCTTAGGGTTATCATAGTGTATCCATTTTTCTTCACCTGTCACAATACGATGCAGAAAGCCTTTCCTTTTCTGCCGTTGAAGCAGCTGTTCACATGTGAAAAGACACCGTTCAATGTGTCTCGGCTTCAACTCGTACAGCACCCAATGTCCTTGCTTTTGAATCATTCCTATACCTTTTAAACGTTTTGAAACTGTTGTGTGATCAACTCCTAATGATTCTGCAAGTTCAGCTAGCATCTGACATGAGTTTTCATGAAGTAACGCCTCTAATTCCTCGTCTTCAAACTTTTTCGGTGTGCCAGATCATTCTTTATCTTCAACATCAAAATCATTATTTTTGAAGCGTCTAAACCAATCTCTGCATGTTTCTGACAGAGCATGGTCGCCATAAGTCTCAACAAGAATTCTGTGTGCTTCAGCTGCAGATTTTTTAAAAATAAAATAGTGCAATAAAATTCCCCACAAATATTCTTTTTTTGGCACGAAACTCGACATGTTTTACACAATGAAAAAATAAGTTGTTTACACTTCAGTGAAATGACATATACTGAATTTCAAAGTCACTTATTGTACTTCCTTACAGATGCATCGCCATCTAAAAATAAACACACGTGGTTTTGGTAATGCCATCTGTTAAAAAACAGCGAGAACTTATCAAGGTCCCTATATTATAAAAATAGTGTGTTTCTTTCCATGGAAAAAAACAAACTTACTTTCCGAACAACCCAATATAATAAATAAAATGGATATTTAGAGAAAATTTTGTGTCTTTGTAAAAAGTTCAATTGACTTTAGGCTATATACAAGTATTATTAGTTATATGATTTTTAAAAATAAAAATTATTATACAATAAAAATATAAATTTTATTTAATTACATCTAATGTAAGAAATAAAAACTTACTTTCACATTTGTGATTATAGTTTTCTTTCCCTCCATTTTAATGATTTGTGAAGTATTCATCTCTAACTCCCTGAAAAAACAAATTATTTTACAAATCATCATCATCATCATCACATAGATCTATATAAGTTTTAATACAGTAGAGTCTCATACAACATGATACTTCTACAACACAGTTTGAAAACTGGGGATATCCTTGTACAACACAACTTCCAGTTTCTCTCTAACACAGTTTGGGAAATCCTCCATACAAAATTTCACAATTTTTAAGTGTAAATTTTGTTATCCAATATTTTTTTTTTTATTCAAATAAACACATGTGTTGTCTCAAATTTTCCCATGAATTTTAGAATATTGACATTCTCAAATTATGTGATTTTCATCAGGCTTACTTTAATGAAACTGATAGGATATGGAAGAAAAAAATTGCACTAACTTTCCTATCTACCAGGTGTCATTGTTGTTGCTTTCGGACTTTAGCCATTAAGACTGTCACTGTGTTTTCTTTTTATAGATTAATCTTTGTATTTACTAAAGTTTATTTAAACATTTCTAGGTAAGTGTTATTAAACTCTTTTTAACCATTAGGTATTACTTACTACAATTGTACAATTGATTACTTCATTCGTAAAAATAATGAACGAAATACAGCGGTATCTCAGTACTCAAACAATTTGGTATTTGAACACAGATTCTGGAAAAAAGTCACTCAGTACTCGAGTGAACAAATGTAACACACTAGAACAAATTTTCAATTAAAAACATTTTTATTTTGTCATCCATAGAGATTTTTTATGATAAAAATAAAAAATATGAAAATGTTGCTGATACTTCTGATCCAAGATCAACAAAAAAGCTGATGACAATACTTTGTAAAAAAATTGCCCTCATTTAATTAAATATTAATGCATAATACAGTACTTTTAATTGTAATTATTAATTATTGATTGTAAATAAATTAGCAATTGCTTTAATAAATATATTTCTCTTAGTAATGAAAAAGAATACTATACTTTTTCTAACTTCTAGAACGTAACCCCATGTTTTGCATAGCACAAATTCGCATAACATGGCACTTTTTCAGAACATAACTACAGTTGACCCCCTATAACACTGTTGATAATTCCATTTTATATAAATTCCATGTTGTATGAGTCAATTAGATTTTACAAATACATGTGCAGGGCTATGAACGGCTCACGTATTTGTAAAATCTAAGTGACTCATACAACATGGAATTTATATAAAACGGAATTATCAACAATGTTATGGGGGGTCGACTGTACAGTGTTATACATGGGATACCTGTAGTTTAAATATGATCTTATCAGGCTCACATTTCCAGTTGTTACTAGCATTTGAGCATTAAATCTTACTATTCTCAATTGATATTTCTATACTCCTTATACTATTATCTTTAATTCTCTTTGAGTGTGTTTCATTTATTTCCTTTCATTGTTATTTATAAGTACTGAAAAGTACCTATCATTTTCTTTCTGTATATGTAGCATTCCCTGCCTTCAATTACTTTCTGGTTTGAATAATTCTCTTCTTTCATCTTATTTATATATCTGTTTTCTATTTGTTTCTTTACCATTATTATTTTAATTGATTCCCATTTTCCTGTTTATTTTCTTTCTCCGAAATGCAAAAATAACATTAAGTGTATTATTATATTTTGAATCTTATTCCATTTCATGGAGGAATTTGTTGATATTCTAATACCTTTCAAACATACTTTAGAACTTTAATTCCTTCCTCAACTTCATATTTTTTGTTTCAATTATCCATGCTGTACCTGCTGAGTTCATTGATTTATCCAAATATAGTTATCAATTTTTAGTTAAATAATCAGAATCCAAAAAAGTACTGAACATTTATCCTCTTCTAAACAAGATTTACAAATAGAGAGGAAAAAAGAAAAGAGAATAAGAGCAACATAAATTCAGTAAAGGAAATGAATCTACTAGATCACACTGATGACTGTTTTAAGTTTTTGATTTAATTGAAAACAAAGCCAAGTATTATATCAATAGCAAGATATAACATAATGCTGAAATCTAGAATTGTTAAAAAAAATATATAAGTAAGAATTTGCACAGCTTACATGTTTTAATTACAATAAAAAATTCAATACTTCTTACAAGATATCTATTTATTAGAGTTAATAATGACATCTGTAAAAAAACTATACAGATAACCTGGCATAAATCAGGACTACCATCTTAGAAGTGTTTGTTGAAGCATCATAAATTGAGGAATAATTATAATACAAATAAGATCAATTTTCTTAGTGAAGAAACCTAACCATGAATTCTTCTTGTTTAAATATTTTTTTCTCTTGACTATGAAATAAAAACAATTTAAGTAATAAAATAAAAATATATCCAAAAAATACTATTTATAACTTAGTACATTGATTTTGTAAAGTCATCTGAATGCCATTGATTCTGTATGGCAAAAAACATCCATCTTCACTTTAATTGTTTGAAATTCATAGCTTTTTTTAATATCTGCAAGTACAAATCACCAGTATACTTAGAAGATATAGATGTATAATTTATTTAAATTAATAAAGCACTAATGAACACAGGAAATTATTAAAAATTGGATATAAGACACAACTCATATCATGTGCACATTAGCAGATGAGAAAAAAGCAAATGCATGCCAATACTAGCAAAATATAGGTATACACTTCCTATGCTGTGTTTGCATTTTCAAATTTTCTTCTCATATACTGTACTTAAAAAAAATTGACATTTTTCTTTATAATTTTAAAATTACATTAATGTATATTGGCATATAATAAAGCATCATAAACCAGGTCCTACTTGTACAAAATACAATCAAATAACTAAATATCATACTCAGCTCTTTAAAATACTTAATGAATCAAACACCTGATGCTGAGAAATGTTTATTAAACAAACATTAACATTTGACCTAATATGAAAGGACGTCTTCAGATGTAACTGAAATTCAAACGTATTTTAACTTAACATTTAAATGACAGAATGTTGGAACATTTTTACATTTAAATTTAAAATAAAATATTAGCTAAATTAACAAATAAATAATAAAATAAAATATACTAAATGAACTAATACAATAATGTTGTAAATAATATAATAAAATAAAAAACAACATATGTAAAATTAAATAAAAATGAAATAAATACATAAAAAGTGCCTCTAAGTATTGATATAAGGGCAGGTACAGGCTAAAAATTTTTTTTGTTTTAGTTTTTCTTTTATGTAGAATTTCCATGAGAAAGCTAGTCCATCCATATCTCTGGCATTAATACAACCATCCTTTAATTTACTTTTATAGATTTTGATTTTTTTTCATGCATTGCTAATGATGGCGAATGCATAGCCCCGAGGAAATGTTTCAACATTCTGTTGTTTAAATGTTAAGTTAAAATACGTTTGAATTTTGGTTACATTTGAAGATGGCCTATTGTATTAGGTCAAAAACATTAATGTTTATTTAATAAACATTTCTCAGCATCAGGTGTTTGATGATTCATTAAGTACAATCAAATATTTGGGGTTGATTTGACATTGTAAAGAAATGCAATAAAGAAATTGCATTGTAGTTTCTTAAAACTGGATATCTAATCACCATATCTATCTAACACCACAAGTACATTTAAAATCTAGTCCAATGTTTAATTGAACAATGAAAAATATAAATATACACTAATAATTGTTTTTGATCCTAATTGGATTAGGATCAAAAACAATTATTAGTGTAAAAAAAATTGATTGCCAGTGTATATTTCTCAATAATAAACTATATTGGAACTAGAATAATTATAAAAAACACCACCTTTTTATCATCATCCAGCAAAAATATTTAATAATGTAAAAACGTTTTCAACCATTTTTAATGGCCTTCATCAGTTAAACGCATATTAACAAAAAAGAACATTAAATAGATCATAAGGAATTAAAATATGAAAAATAATAAAATGCGCATGAGTAAATACAAATAACTTGCACATGGAGACTATCAATATATTATACAATAAATAAGTAAATTAAAAAAAAATAACCAAAAATATGTGTCTGCATCACTACATGCTATTATTCCCTACCACCGTAAAACGATTTCCATGCTGTTGATAAAGAATCCGCATCTCTATGATTAATACACATTGTTTTTACTTGCGCTTTATATATATCTAGCTTTTCAAGATGCCTGATTGTAAAGCTAGAGATATATAAAGCATAAGTAAAAACAAGGTGTATTAATCATAGAGATGCGGATTCTTTGTCAACAGCATGGAAATCGTTTTACAGTGGTAGGCAATAATAGCATATAGTGATGCAGACACATATTTTTGGTTATTTTTTAATTTACTTATTTATTGTATAATATATTGATTGTGCAAGTTATTTGTATTTACTCATGCGCATTTTATTATTTTTCATATTTTAATTCCTTATGATCTATTTAATGTTCTTTTTTGTTAATATGCGTTTAACTGACGAAGGCCATTAAAAATGGTTGAAAACGTTTTTACATTATTAAATATTTTTGCTGGATGATTAAAAAGGTGGTGTTTTTTATAAGTATATTTCTCATCATTTGATTAAACATTGGACTGGATTTTAAAGGTACTTGTGGTGTTATAGTGAAAATCAACTTGTTACATATTTGAAAATTTATATAAATGTTAAAATTCATAAAATCTTTATTAGACTAAGTCATTAATTTTATTTATTCTTTCAATAAGCATAAAATGAAATACAAACATAAATAATTATTAAAAAATTAGAAAAGGATTTGATACAAATGAGAAGAATTAGCCAATACCTGACCTAGCAGTGAAATAATTATTAAGTGATATTTTTATATTATTCAAATTTTGTATTTTTTTTAAATTTTATGATAAAATCATAAAACAGCCAAACAATATCCTTAATGATAGAATTTGCACTAATTGATATGCCATTAATCAAGCTTTTATGTCAGACACTATCAGCAATCTACAAGAATTCAGGCCATCCATATACAAACAAGCAACTGAAAAGTAAAAACTTTCATGAAATATGACCCTCTGGAACTTGGCTGCTGTAGTATTGAATGACTTGTAAAAATCAATTTAAAAAAAAAATGAACAGTTTCCTAAGACAATGTTTAAAAATGAATGTTTTTTGTTTTTTTCCCCCCCTCCATGCAAGAACAAATTAAAAATTTCTCTTGAGAATTCATCGCCAACATGTTATTCCTTGATATGTATTTAGTATAACTCCATAGTCAATTTCTGTTCAATACACTAGTAACATTATACTATTTACACAAACAAACAAACAAACAAACACAAAGCTACATTGGCACTGATTTGCTCATTAACTGACATGAAATACTTAAGTGAAAACAAAATTCTCAAAGAATAAAAAAATCAAAATATGTAATATTGCTATATATCGCTAATCATTGCTGTATCATGTTACCAGAAAGTTTTGAAATCTCAAAAAATTGAAATAAATTTATGTTGTATTAGACAACTGATTTAACCTTTTCAAAATCTGCTATATTATGTATTACAGGTTTGCTAGGCCTCTACTTAGTGGTGTTAGTTCTAATTCAACTTTTCAAATATACAAACCTGCTTTTATATATTTAAATTTTAAAATGCAATTTATGTTGACTTTAAAGATTGGAAAGCCTACTACAACACATTAACATTTCCTTTTGATTATATTTAACCTTTTTTTTCTTTATGTGAACTTTGATCAAATGTAGATCAGATTATTTTGTGAGTTTTAATTTTTTTAGTACTAGTTTAATTTTTGTTTCTTATGTTTGTGTGAAGTTCATTGTATAGAAGACTTAGATCAATGGTTTTCAACTAAAGTGGGGCAAAGACACTTTAATTAATTAAGGGTGCCATGAAATATGGTGCTGAGCAATATCATAACACTTCTTACACACAATACTAAAAGTACAAAAAGCACAATGATTACATTGGTAAAGAAATAGGGATGCTGTAAGAGGGGAAATGATCAAATTGGGATCCCATTATTAGAAAAAGGTTGAAAAACACTGACTTAGATGACCTTATTGAATACCTAGCTGAAACATTGGCAAACTTTTGAAGAACAAATAACTACAATATAAAAAAAATTGACTAACAATTCAATGAAAATTAATCCATGCCAATACAACAATAATTGGAAAAGATGAGACGTATGTCAACATCTAGGAAATGGGCATGAGAGTTACTAAACTGATCTAAGCTGAGGGTGAGACCGTACGCATTGTCGTTCATGCATGTCAAAAACTTGTTGAGATTCGGTTTGGTTTTCCAAAGTATAAAGATGTTGTCAACATATCTTTTGTACAGGCTGATGCTCTGTAAGAATTTGGGCAATACCCTCCTCTCCAACTGTCATACTACCAACTCACACTTTTGGAACACCAAATTAATTGGACAGGCATTTTAAATCGATCACATTCGTCACCTGGAGGCCTGGGAGATCTATAAAGCCAACGTTGGGGGGGGCACCTGTATCAACTTTATTTAAAGACAGGGAGACGATTGTGCATGCATGGAGATACCTGTTCAAGGAATTTGAACGAAGACAAGCGGAGGGGTGAAACATGATATGTGCAATGTTTATAACTCTGGCAACATCATTCTAACGGTCCAGGGGATGCCATTTAGTTCAGCACCTGAAGAAGGCCTTGGTGGAGGCCGAAAACAGTGTTTTGTGTCGAATACAACACTGTTGAAAAAAGGTTTTGTGTGTGACGATTTATTACGCAAGACAGTGTCAGTGGTTAGAAGACATTTAAATGAGATATATTGTTTTACATTTGCAAGTTATATATTACAATGTAAGACAGCCAATAAAAGTATTAAATAAA
The DNA here is from genome assembly GCF_000671375.1 of Centruroides sculpturatus. Classification (NCBI taxonomy): domain Eukaryota; kingdom Metazoa; phylum Arthropoda; class Arachnida; order Scorpiones; family Buthidae; genus Centruroides; species Centruroides sculpturatus. The sequence goes on along the minus strand of NW_019387055.1, from coordinate 3,943 downwards.
AGAAATAAAATACTCTGCCTCCATATATTATTTTGTTTAAAAAGTTATTAGAATAAATTGATAGATAATCATGAAGCAATATAATATACCAGAATTATACTATAAAATATTCCCTAGAGCAGTGGTTCCCAACCTTTTTTCATTAGCGTACCCCGTGACATGTCATATCTCTAGATTGTACCCCTTGACATGTCATATCTCTAGATTGTACCCCTCATTTAAGAAATTTAGTGAGTAATCGTATTGTTAATTTTACATATTGTAACTTTAAATTAAAGAAAAAAAAACTAAAAGAAAAAATGTATAATAAAGTTGTGATTGTTGCAAGGAACATTTTTTATCTAATAATTTTTTAATACTATTAGTTTGTGATACATAATATATTATTTTTTCTGCCATAATAACTAACTTTTTTCTGTACCCCTAAACAACCTATCGCGTACCCCTAGGGGTACGCGTACCACAGGTTGGGAATCGCTG
>NW_019387055.1:0-2719 GCF_000671375.1 Centruroides sculpturatus | reverse complement strand
CGTATTGTTAATTTTACATATTGTAACTTTAAATTAAAGAAAAAAAACCTAAAAGAAAAAATGTATAATAAAGTTGTGATTGTTGCAAGGAACATTTTTTATCTAATAATTTTTTAATACTATTAGTTTGTGATACATAATATATTATTTTTTCTGCCATAATAACTAACTTTTTTCTGTACCCCTAAACAACCTATCGCGTACCCCTAGGGGTACGCGTACCACAGGTTGGGAATCGCTGCCCTAGAGCATAACACAGTATGCAGTTCCCCTTAGTAACAAGTTGAGAGGACTGTAAAAAAAGACTAAAGCTTAGTTCACACCAAGCGCGATTCGCTAGCGAAAGCGAAAAACAGAGCGAATAACCCGTCAAACAAGTCATGTTTAACCGGTTATTCACTCTGTTTTTCGCTTTCGCCAGCGAATCGCGCTCAGTGTGAACTAAGCTTAACTTTTGTGTCTGGCCTAGCCAGATGTAGAAAAGTTTTGAAGCAGAATATCAGATCAAAAGACTTCTAGACCATAGTTTTAGTTTTTTGTTAATCTAGAATGGCCTTCAATCCTAGCATAATGCTGATAGTATTATGCAGAGATAAAATCTTACCTATATTTATTTATGATAAGACCTGATAATTAAATGCAAATTATCCTGTACAATAGATTCTATAATTATTTCTAGAAGAAGTCAGTTTAAATTTTTTACATACATACATAAAAACTACTTTTTAAAGCCTAAATAAATGCATTTCATAAAAAAAAATTAATTATGTTTATAAGACATTTACATTTTATATATAAATTACAAACAGAAACTATTATAATATTTATAAAATAATCTGCTTAATAAGCTTTAAGAAAATTTTAACTGAAGACATTTTTCAAAATCATTATATTCATTAATTTGTAACTGAACATAGATATATTGTTTCTCTTAAACAATTTTCATAAAAGAATAATTTATTGATTACCAATAAAGTTGTTAATTTTGAATATATCTTACTTTTAAGTCAAAGAATAATATATACAATTTTGAAATTTGAAAGATAATCTGAAGAAATAGAACTGCGAAAAATATTTGACTTAAAATATTTTAAATTGGAAAAATATTTTAAAATATTTTCACTAACCTCTTCAACAAAAGTTCATTTAGCAATGATTGCAGTATTGATAATTTCTACATCAATTCAAAAAATTTTTTCCATAAGCAAATGTATATATTTATAAATACAAGCTTCTAGGAAATAAAACTTTCACTATGCAAAAGTATTATTATATATCCAGCTTTTAAATACTATTTGTGTCTTTATATTTCTATTAAGAATGGTGTAACCAAGTAAAAACAAGCAATTTGAAAAATGGCAGCGTAAAAAGAAATGAGAAAAGAGGAATCAATAATACACTTGATACGGTACTTTTAACAGCAAAATATTTTGTTTCTGCTCATTAATATTTATTTTTGAATATATTCGGTAAAATAGAGGAAAACAACAAAATCCACACAAAAAGAATAGTTATTGATACGGGATTAATTATTTCAAAAACTGAAATGATGATAACGACTATCACCTTGAATTATTCAAATATATTGTAAATTTCAAGTTTGATTGCTATTCATTTTACAAGTAATGCAAAAATAGCATTTAATATAATTTCAATGTGCTCGTATATTAGTAATTTATATCATTACTTTGATAGTGGCGTAATTTCAAAAATGTTAAGTTTACAAGGGAAGCATTTAAAAATTCTAATTGACAAACAGACAAAGACATATATGCAAATCTCTGATGGGAATCCAATGGAGGTAGAAATATGCCATTTTCCATGATAAAAATACTATACCTAAGAGTTTATTTATGCAAAAAAGGTACTCTGCCACTATCAAAGCAAAGTAAAACATCATATTAATAATTTGTCCCATAGTTTGTTATTGTTTTATTTTATAACCATTTAAAATAGTTTACACACAAGAAATATATTAAAAAAAATTATCTTTATGTGTATTTTATATGTAAAATTAAATAATAAAACCGAAATATTTTTTAATAAGTGATTTCTGTATTTGTGTATTGTGTATTACCACTTACAAAACAATTCAATTTTGACAATCATCAAATTATAAAAATTAATATATTTATATGAATAATAATTTCACATTCCTCACCTTTGATTAAAGGGACGAACCCTCACAGCTACTTTAACAGATGCCATTATTAAATTAAAACAAAAGAAAAAAAAATTGTTTCACGAATATTGTTATTTACAAACTTAATTTATCCCTATTAGACTCCATTTTGGTTGTATCACGTGCTTGCGTTTTTCGCATTTTAAATTCGATGTTTATGATTATTTTTATTATAACTCGCACAATTTTAATTAATTTTCGTATTTTAATTATCGGCTAGGTCATCTCGTATAAGTAATACGAGCGAATGAATATTTTTTAATTTTCGCATAAATTTAAAAAGTTTTTATTGTATGCAAATTAGAAGCCAGACGAACAAGTTTCTCGAATTACATTTCTCCTATTAATTTCGTCGTTTATTTAAATATCTTGTTACGCTCGATATTTTGTATTAATTTCTTAAATCGAATTTCAAAACTTTTAATGTATGTTAAAAAATTTTAAATGTAAAAATATATATAACCTAATTAAATACGTAAAACAATAATAAAACAAAAATACAGGTGTAATAATACAAAAGATTTAAATACGGTATTA
>NW_019387054.1:8607-15521 GCF_000671375.1 Centruroides sculpturatus | reverse complement strand
GTGCATCCAATATAATGTAAAAAATGAGTTATTAATTTAATAAACCTGGAATTCGTGTGTGATTTAGAGTTTATTGGGAAGTAAGAATATAATACTTATAGAGAAAAATTAATTATCACTTTAAATGTGGTTCCTTGAAATTCTATTGTGGTTGTTCTGAATTGAGCATAGTTTTCTTTTCTTTCTGTTATAAATTCAGCATAATTCGTAATGGTGACAAGTCATAATGTCACGTTTTGAGAGAGAAAAATGATTCTAGAAGATTAAAGGTTGAAGTTTTGATCTAATATTAAAATCGATAAGATAAATTTAGAATGCTAAAATAAGTTTTAAATACTGATTTAAGTTTTGTTTTGCAGTTATATTTTACTTTTATTTTAAAAATGAGATTAAAATCAAAGAATGAAACGAATACTTTTATAAGATATTCTTCAATTATCGAATTTATTTATGTTATTATTTTATCGACAAATAAGTTTTTATAATAATTTCCACTCCTTTTTAAAGAGATTTATATTCTTCTATCGGAAAATTTTTTAACAGAAATGTATTTAAATATATTGGTGATTTTAATTGGAATTTATTATTTATTTATTGGAAATTAATTGGAATTATGTTAATTTTAAAACATTGTTTAATGAATGCAAATAATAAATAATTCATTAAAATTAAAATAAAATATTAATACAAGCATTTAAATTTTATTTTGTATTTGCTTTGCAATTAAAATTTAAATATTGGAATTGCTGTTTCTTCTCATATTAAAATTACACACAAAATTATAAAATTTGCCTTTCTTTCCTAAAAATTTAATTTAATTTACTTGGGTGTATAAATAAATTTATTAAATATAGCGTTGTTTAAACTATTAGTTTTAATTATATCTTTTACGAACATATAATTAAACGTGTGAATCTTTACGAATAAAGGACATAATTTATGATTTTTCGATTAAAAAAACAAATGTCTGTAGAAATTACAAATTCATATGACATATAATAATTATATTTATATTATAAATTATAATTGTATAATATGAATACTACGAATGCAGATTTAAGCCATGTAATGGCTCAAGAACTATTCATAGAGACATGTTCATATTTATTCATCCTTTACTGCAACTAGTATTATTAAATTAATATTACGTGAGTTCACAATACATTATTATCGATTAACTGTGAAGCATCTATACTGGTCAATCAAATACCACTGCTAAACACTAATTTCCATATTTTAACAACAGCGTTTGAATATGCCAAAGTAAAGAGGTAATTCGGATTTATTTTCAATGTTTTACAATCTTATATTACGATTAAAAGTTACATATGAAAATTATTAATTAACATTTATTTTAATTTAATTAAAGTACAATATTCTTTTAGAAAATATTTTTAGATACAATCTAAATTGATTAGATTGACCCTTAAGTTATTTAAACTTTCCGGATTATTCAAATAACTTTTTTCTCATCCATTATAGGCAATTTATTTTATTTATCTCGCTTGCAACGTTCCATCTATATTACAGCTAGCCCCAGTTATTTATAAATAGAATGTAAATAAAATTTAGTTCATAATATAAATTAAATATTGTACATAGAATTATGGCTTTTGTCCACTTTCGATGTTCTTGTGAACTAGGACTTGTTATACCGAGGAAAGAGAATCGCACAGTTTCAAATTAAAATACCTTTATTGTAAAGAAATCCTGTAGGCCACTATATTTTAGCATTTTAGGCCAAGCCCCTCCTCAGTAAACTTTTAAAAATGTAATTAAATGTAATTTTTAAGATTGTAATTAGAAAATGTAACGTCTAATGGAGAGGAGCTTTGACCCGAAATGCTAAAATGTAGTGGCATACAGGATTAATTTATGTTACATTGAAGGTGTTTTAATTTGAAATTGTGTGATTCTCTTCCCTCTGTCCTAGTTCACAAGAACATCCAAAGTGAACAAAAGGCATAATATATAAAGAATTAATGACAAGAAGCAGGTATCAAAAGTTGTAGCATATATAGAAACTTACTCGTATTATAAACAATAATCAACAAATTTTAACTTTTTAATCTTAGTAACAAATTTATCTGCAACAAAATAACAAAACCGCACAAAAATAGCGACTTAAATATAGGTTATTTATACATTTATAAACATTATTTATGCAAAAATATTATCTTTTAATTGTATAAAACTAATTAAAATTTTGAAATCGAAAAGCTTTGCTATTTGATTAATAGGCTANATATTTTTGAAATTTTTAAATTTTATCTCAAATAATAATAATGAATAAATGCTTTAATCTACTTAATTTTAATTTTATTTTTGTGTCAGTAATACCATTTCATAAAGTCCATTTACAAATATTTAGTAGTTTTACTTAATGATTAATGCATGAAAAAATTTGAAGACAAAGAGAAAATACCCATAAAACATTAATGATATGTTTTAACAGAATGAAACTTGTTCACCTTTAATGACAAGAAGAGAAAGAAAAATCGAATTGTTTCTTACATTTTGCATCAAATCGTATTTAAATTAATTCAGAAATTGATTATTGACAATTGCAAAATGTAAATGTATCAATATTTATATAAAATTTTTCCAGGATATAAAATGAATATTTATAAATGGATAATTGTTTTTGTATCTTTTTATGCCAGTTAGTATAAAAATATAATATTTATAAAAAATGAAAATTAATAATTCAATGTTAATAGTTTAACTTCACATCTCTAAAATTAAAATTTCTATTAATTAATCACAAACAATTTCTCAAAAATTAGTCATCGATATACGAAATGGCGTAGAGTAGGGAAAGAAAATTTATTTCCCAAATCCAGGAAAATATAATAGAAAAACTGTGTCGGAATTAACCAACTTTTAAATATAGGCCTATTTATTTATAAATTTAATAATCGTAAGTATTATAAACATTTATGCAATAAGTAGTCTTTCACTAATATTTCTAAATTCTTGAGGAAGCCTTTCGGAAATTGTCTAATAAGACAGAAATTAAAGCATAGTTTTATTGATAAAATTGCTCAAAATATTCGATAAAAACAGTTCGAATGCTTATTTTATTCAAAGTAAGTTTATCGCAAAAAAAGCCTCATGAAAGACTATAATTTGTAGAGTCCGTAACATAAATTAACTGAAATAATCAATGTAACGGGCTCTATTGAATTGAATTGTTGATTGAAAAATTAATAATTGTAGTTGATTTGAATTAATTTAATACTTTACAAACTTTCTAGTTATTGAGAATCGTATGAATTTAGTCGGTTTGTTAAACTAATAAACAGCACTACATTCCAAAATGAAATATACAGAGTAATGAAATAATTGAAAACTGCCATTTTCTTTTTTCCAACAAAAACAATTTCAAAATTAGCTATAAAATTAATAAGTTTAATTACGATTTTAAATTTAACATTAAAAAAATATATATTTTAAACAGAATTATTATGCCCACTTTCGTGGTTGTATATTACACAAACGAATTTTGCAAAATAAGAATTTACAGTCTCTAAAATTGAATTGTTGTAGTATATATTTCTTAAATATTTATTATCTTGATGATTTTTTCCTGTATTAAATACAGTTTACTATAAATTATTCGAATTAATTCACGTATCTCTTTATATAACCTAAAAAAAAGTAATACGTTTATGCTTTAAGAATAGTCAGGGGAATCCGATGCTGTAAATTAAATAAAATTTCTAAGAAAGAATTTAAAAAGGAAATACTGTATTAATTTAAAAATAGCAACTTCAGTATACTTTCTATTTAAAAAAAAATTAAAGACAAAATTACTATTAAAATTTGATAATTTTGTTCAATATTCGTGAGTCGGGTATATTAATCGGTTTGATTTTTAAAAATCTTAATCAGTTAAATCAAGCTAAACCGAAAGATATAAAACGAAGAATGACTTAAAGAGGATTATTGAAGGACAACGGACGGGTGGACATCATAAATCCTTCTAACTTTAGGCAGGAACGGATCGTCTGTACTGTACCTTTGTATTTTGCATCAATCGGACGCTTGAACACAGTCGAGGTTGCTCCTCCCTCGTATGATTGGCTTTTCTGTCCCTTAGTTGGTCGAGCCACCCAAATTAAATAGAGAAGATCAAGAGACAAAGAGAAGCTAGGAAAGGCCAGTGACCTGCTGATGTAGGGGAAGCGATCTGATGTCAGAGGTTTTTCGGAGAAGGTGGCGCTGGTAGTACCGTACAAGTACGAAAGCATCAACTTCGATAGGGATTTAGAGGAACCTGAAACTTCTTTGGAAGCTGGAAAAATGGGAAGAATTTTCCTTCTCAAAGATTAGTCACTTCTCGTGGAGATAGAAGGCATAATTGGTAGTAGTTCTAGTCAGAAGATAGTGTGAGATTTGCGTGACGCTCGTAACGGCCCGATATCGAAACGTCACTAAAGAGATAAAAATTCCGCCGAAAGGAACTTTTTATAGACTAGGACGGCACGATAGAAAGGGGTCACTCATGTGGGTGTGTACGTTCAGTACGGAGATAGACTCGTCGCTCGATACAACCTTTTATTGAGAGACTCTGACATAGTCTTCGTTGTTGTCAAATTTGGCAAAAGTTCACGAAGTTCGATTCTCTGCTTTCGTTCGATTAGGCGTCCACGCTGAGTGAGTTCGTCGAAAGTTCCGGATCAGCAGGATGGAGAAGGGCGGTCATTTACGAAGAGGAGCACAAAAGCACACCTAGTTCGATGAGCGGGAGAGAAGTCGGTGGTGACGGTCTATAGCACGGGATTAATTCAGAGTACGCCGGGTCGGATAGAAATGGTTCAAAAGGTGTCCTTGGAATACGGGTTTTTATAAGAATAAATGTTCTTCAATCTTGCATCCGGATTGCTCTCCTTCCTGTTTCCTAGATTGATTCGACACCTACAAGGGCCGCGGGAAAGGTCGACGCCGATTTCCGAGTTCAACTGGAGATGTTTACTGATTTTGGGATTTATGTAGTTTAAAGCAAGAGTTGTTTACTTCTATTCGACAGTAATTATTCCAAGGTGTTAGTTATTCAAAATTCCTATAGCAAACAATTTATAAGAATTTTTTTTCATTTCAGATTCTTTGTTTTCAGGAGAGAACTTCGATGAGGGTTCGAACCGTGTCTGGGATATTATAAAGGACAGTGACGCCTCCTTTAGTTAACATCCCTGCAGCTAGTTGAGAAGACCTTAAATTCCCACACCTTTCTCAAGCTTCTCTGGGAAAAAACAGTTCCGTGCAATTTTATATTTGTAATGCTGCATTATACATTAGAGATATATGATGTAAATATATTCTTTTAAACTAGTAAGAGCTATATTTGGTACGAATAATTTGAATCTGTAGCTTTTCTGGAGAGTCATCGTCGTCATCATTCAGCTGACGACAGGCGGTTTCAACTAGGCACCCTTATTTGTACTGTACAGGTACAGTGAATTCGGAAAATCTGCGTTGTACTTGATACTNTTCTTGTTCAAGTTGAATCACTCAGGCACATTACACGATTGTGATATTATTTTTATTTGAATTTTGAGTCGTGCAATAATAAACCTCCACATTTCATTGTTTTTTCTTATACCGACTACGAGTTACATGTGCTTTTGAAGTTCATCTTTCAATATATAATTAGTGTGTGATTTATTATTTTTTTCTGAGCTGATTATATAAAATTTTAGATTTTATAACTTATAAAATAAGGCCTAAAGGTAAAATAAAAATTGAAAAACAATACAATTTATCTGCTTTTTTTTTTAACTAAAAATAATGAATGTGTGGCTTTTGGAAATCGATTGGATAAATCTAAATTGTTTTTGTTTGTAAGTTTGATAGATATTTGATGACATTCAATGAACAGTTGATAAATAACAAACGGGTCGTGATGACATAAAAAACAAATCTAGTTTTTTTTACTCTTTTTATTACTTTATCAATGTATAGGCGTATTACATGAAAACAATTTTTTGAAACTGTTTGGAGAAAATTATTTTTAAGGAAAAATCAGATGATCAAAACAATACTTGTAATTATTCATAATGAGAATACAGAGAAATTAATGATAATACATTTTCATCAAAGTCAGTGAATTTGTGAAATATTTTAATTAAACTATAGAAATAAAACTAATATATTCTAGTCAAACTTAGAAAGGATAGGTTTTATCACCAAAAATATGCTGGTTTAATATAAAAAAGTTTTTTTTTCAAAGAGAAAAAAAAAAGATTTTAAGTGAAATTTATTTATTTCTGTAAAAGAGAGAGATATAATAATGAAAAGTGAGGAACCATTCATTGTTAAATTTTAAAAAATATTTAGTTTTTGAAATTTTTTTTCTATTCTAGAAACCATGATTTTTACATTGAATTACATTTTTACAATTTCACGAATAATAATTTCAAAACACTTAAATTTTTATGTACGGAATATATTAATAAAAATTATAAATATAAACTTATTAATAGATTTATAGAAATACCGGTATTCAAATATGACACGTTTGCGTTTATTCAAAAAGTCAAAGCTGAAACAAAGTGAATAATAAAAATTCTTATTAATTAAAGACAGTCGGCCCAAAAAGGGGCCACCATTTATTTTTCGTGTTCCAGACTTCACATTCACGGCGACAGACCTTCCTTTATAGGCTACATGCCGCCAGAATTTAAAAACAGTCCTTTAAAAAACACAATTACATCGAATTAAAAAAACTTTTTAAAAAAGGAACTGGTGTTACACAGACGTCTTGCTTTCCATTCTTCCTATGGGGTGTTTCTGCTTTTATCTACTGGAATGAGCGCTGGAAAATGCAGATTTCGGAAACTTCCCCCTGGTGACGATACATTCCAATTTTTTTCTTTTTGTAAATTTTCGTCTAATGGAGATTATTATTATTA
>NW_019387054.1:0-777 GCF_000671375.1 Centruroides sculpturatus | reverse complement strand
AAAATTATATCCACTATATCTTTAAATGATTTTATGAAAATTCATCCATATTCATATTCATGTGTTATATATAATATTTATAATATAACATATTATATGTATATATATATACACACATACATATTTAACAGATGATTTATGAAGAAATTATTCTTTTAACAATTACCATTCCAGTATTCTGTAGAATTTATAGAATACTCGAAAGAATTTCTGTGACTATTCCAAGCATTGTAGGTGGGAGCCAAATGTGTAAGCTATAGATTTTCTGTTCAAATCTATTGTCAAAAGTCATGGACTTGTATGTTATTATATTATTTCTAATGTAGCATCATACTTCCTGATGGAGAATGAAGACAAACAAATTAGTTTGGAAATTTCTTTCCAGATCACTGGTTAGATAAAGTTTTCTAATCGGTAGTTCTAATGGAATTGTAGTTTGCTTCTGAAAGGTCGGTTCGCCTGAAATAAAGAAACTGTTCTTTGGACGTGACCGCTTTAATGAACAAAATAACATCATCAAAGATCTGATGGTGTTCTGTACTATGGAGTCGTTGAACAAAAATGTGGAATATATTGGCCAGTCACGTGTTAAAAACTTTTCTCGAAGAATATCGATTATCCAAAAGGTTCATCATTCGACAGGAAAAATCGGTACGAATAATGAGAAATTCTACTCTTATCTTTGTACAAATGTAATCTAAATACTGTATCACTAAACCGATTGTAATTGCTTGTATAAATTATTTGAAAAATAAGTCTTTGGTGTGAAATCTAATT
>NW_019387053.1:12743-17619 GCF_000671375.1 Centruroides sculpturatus | reverse complement strand
ATTGCGTACCAGAAATTGATATAACACCAACATATTGATGTATAATTGTAACTTAATAATAATACGAAGTATAAATAGAAGTGTAAAGTGATATATATTTATATAGATTACGTAACTGTAATATTACGTTACAATATCAATATTAAGGACACAAATAATAAGTGTAACAAAATTGTTACGAAAAAAATAGCTAAATAGTTACGTGAGTTATACCGTAAATTATATCGCAGCAAATAATATAATAGTACAGTTCATGTTGTTAGTGTAACTATCTAGTTAAGTGACGTAGTTGTTTATGATTACGTTACGATAATTCTACTATTATTCTTATTATTGTTAATAACTCATTTGTTACGTAACTATTATTATACCATTACTTTTTACATTCGTGTCTATGTTACGCTGTTATTACAGAAGTTATAGCATAGTTACGTTAGTATATAAATACAATAATGTTACAAGAAACTTTTCTAATTCTAGAATAGTAAAAATTTCTATAATTCAAACGAAATCAATACCAAAAAAAAAAAACTAGAAATTGCTTGTTCCAATTTATAATAATGCGAATCAAATAAAATCAAATGTAACTTTTGCTGATGTTATCATTTTTCGAATGATATAAAAGTTCTCATTTTCTAAAAAAATACAGAAAAAAAATGCTGCTCTTTCATAAAGTTACGCTACATCAAACTTAATTTTATTCTTTGATCTTTCATTGAAGAATCGTTCAAATTAATATTTGATGCACTTCATCTAGGATTTTTTAAGATATTTTTAAAGATTTATTATCAAATAAATCTCTTTATTTTATCATCAATAAAATACACGATTTTTCTATAATTTTAAACTTTTTGGAGCTACATCCTTCCGGATATCGTCTCTAAAAACACTAAAGTATCGTTTAATAAATGAATTATTTTAATTGAATTATATGCCAAGAAGACTTAAAATTATTGTTTTTTAGGCAGTGTAACAATTTGTATCTGTATTTAAAAATCCATACCTGGTGCTGATACACACGAGTATCAATAATTTAATCTTTGATAAAGATTGGTTAGCTACTCGAGAATTTCTAGTTGAATAATTTAATCAGATAATTCAGGATTCAATTATTGTTCTACTCATTTTAGGAGTTACGTACAATAATATAATTCATATATTTTTAAAAATTTTACGTTTTAAAATTTTTGTTCTGAATTTTGATTTAAATATTTGTATTCTATACATGGAACGTATCTGTTCCATTTTCGTTTGCCGACATTCCATTTCTGAGAAAAATGTTCATAGAATCCAATAGTTAAGTCCTTTCATATATTTTTAAAAATTTTTTGTTTTAAAATTTTTGTTCTGAATTTTGATTTAAATATTTGTATTCTATACATGGAACGTATCTGTTCCATTTTCGTTTTTTGGACCTGTCAATCAGGCTGAAAACGTTAGTTTTTCATGTATATTTCTCAGCAACAAATTAGGGTGTTTTATTTTCTGTATCTTAAGGTCATTCAACGAAATCTATATATGGATTGATTTATAAGTTAACAATACATCAAAGCATAAAATATAACTCTAAGTAAGATTGTTTTATTTATGGAAATGAATGTTTGTGAATCGAAAATTTGTACGATTTATAATTTTAAAATTTTGTTCATGTTTTCATAAAAAAGAGTATGCTTATGGAAATTAGTTTTATGAAAACGCCACTGACAAGTCTTTAATAACTATTTGTTTAGATTTTTTTATTATTATTGATATTTGCAATTAAGCACAGTCGTGAAACAAGTATTGGAAGTTTATTTGAATTTAATCCAAATTATCTATCGAAATATTATACAATAACATGTTTTGTAATTTTAATATCCTGAATACACATTTAACAAAAAAAAGTTTCTTGTGTTTTAACTTTGTATAATGGAAATAAAAACACGTAAAAAATATATGTTTTGTTTATAAATAGGAATAACTACTATTAAAATAATAACTGCAAAGGAATATTTTTTTTCAGGATATGATAATGTATAATGTATATAAATTGTAATATTTTAAATCACCAAACGATTGCCTAAATACCGGGCTATAACATGGCTAATGAAATGATTGGTATTAAATAAATTTGTCATTAGACGTGCGGTGCGGTGCACTTGCAATGTTTGTAAGAACGCCGATAGGGGGGAGGAATTTTTATTCCTTAACGTCGGGATGGACTATGGTCTAAGCNTTCTAGAAATAAATAAACTGCAAATAGTTCTATACAGATATAAATATAAAAAACTTATATTACAGTCTTCTATAGGAAGCATATCTCTTGATGATATAGAAAACCTAATTGTATATAGAAATCATAGCCTTTTCTGTCTATTACTGTGTAACCATAGTTACAATGTATGTTCAATGCACGTGACAGTATTAATGCTTACAAAACATTGAACAGTTTTGTATCTATGGTTACAATTAGTGAAGTCAATGCTTAATATGTTAATCTTTTAACAGAACATATTTATACTTTAATAATTATAAATTAATGATTCTTCTGACGTTTCCTGAGCATTTATTGTTATTAAGAAGATAAAAATATCAATTTTCTAGAGTGTTCTGTCAGTTACTAACTATCAAGAATAAACGCAACAAAATTCCCATTAGATGTAACCAAGTTCAATCAATTCTTTATAAGCAGTTTACCAGAACAATAGCTATTCTCTTCTAACAATAATTTATTTATAAAGAACAATTTGTTTCCTATTAAAACAATACAAATTGCTACTCAGGTAACAATCCTCTTAAACTGGAGTTTTCAAAGGCAATATATAAATCATAATTTTATATTTTATTAATGTACTACTACTTACTTAAGTATTATACAAACTTTTATCATTAAAAATTATTTATTATTGTTATTTTTTGTTCAAAATGTATGAAGGAATTTTTTTTTTTTAGAATTTCCTCGTGCATTAGAGCTTCATACAAATGGTAATGCGCTTGTTACTTGTTACACTCAATTGACTTAATGGACTATTTACTAGGCTGAAGTATTGCTATTGTAACGTAATGAAGTACATCTATAGAACTACCGAATCGTTTATTACATAAAATGTAATAATATTAAACAATAGAAACTACATTTTTAACATTCATACCGATACGATATGAGAGTATATAGAAGAAACGTTTATCTATTAAAAACGTGGTAAAAGTATTTGTAAAGTAATTTTACTCAGTAAATCAACTGTACATCTATTTTTCTTAAGTTTTCCTTATAAAATTCTACAAAATATTAAACGCGTGAGCAACGAAACGTCCTCTATTTAGTGACTACCAATGAAAAACTTTTTATCTAAATTCAAAAGTAAAACATTTTTATATAAATCAACTTAATTTTATAAAATCGAGTAAAATTTTTAATATAAATACTTTATAATAAAATTTTGAAAAAATTAATCTGATGAGTCAAAGAGTAGAGAAGATTTTACTCAACTCATTTTAGGAGTTACGTACAATAATATAATTCATATATTTTTAAAAATTTTACTTAAATTACCTTACAATATACTTCTACAGTAAGGCAACACTCTATTATTCATATTAATATACAAAAATTACGAAATTTTTGATAATTTGAATGTTAGAGTGTTATTGTAGCAATAAAATTTTCGAAGGATGTAGTTTCCCCGTGCTTAATTAGTAATTAATTCAGATAATTAATTATTTCTTATACATTAATCTACCTGCAAATTAACTAATAATTAATAGAATTTTTAGCTTTTTTTTTTATTATTTTCGTCCTCTTTTGTTCCTGTAATAGCACTTTACGTTACGTAAAAAGCTTATAGTGTTCATGAAGTGTTAGTATTAAGTGTTNATGAAAAATTAAATTATATTAAAAAATAAATATTTTCAGACATTCATAAATCGATTATCATTAGTATACCTTTAAATATTAAAATTCAAATTTGAAATTGTGTTACAAATACTGTACTTACTTGATTCATCAGAAGTACTAACTGTCCACAATAATCCTTTATCAGTGTTGTGTTCGTTACAAATATTTACTAACGTTTTTGACCTCCACCGAGATCTTCTTTAAATGCAGACCAAGCATTGTCTGTCTTGACAGTTAGAACGATGTTGTCGGAGATGTAAATATTGCGCGTATCACGTTTCACCCCTTCACTTGTTCCCGTTCCAATTCTTTGAATAGACAGAGAGATGATCACACAGGCGTGGGGATACCTATTCAAAGAATTCGAACGGGAACAAGTGAAGGGGTGAAACGTGATACGCGCAATATTTACATCTCGGACGACATCATTCTAACAGTCAAGGCAGACAATGACTGGTCAGCATCTGAAGAAGATCTCGGTGGAGGTCAAAAACATTAGTAAATATTTGTAACGAACACAACACTGATAAAGGTTTTTTGTAGACAGTTATTACTGAATACAGTGTTACAGTTGTTAGACGTTTGTATTAGAAGTTCAAAGATAGCGTCAGATAATTGCAGATCACTGCACAAGACTTCACGAAGGCCCTAATAAAAATAACAACAACTTTAAGGCAATTCATTTGTCCTTAAAATATAAGAATGCATTAATAAATATATATTGAGTATCATTTAAAATTTAAACCTTTTTAATATATTTATTCCAAAATATAACACTTAACCGAAAATGTATTTGTTATAAATAATATCTTTTATTTGTACTATTTAACAATAGTAAAAAATTTAATATAAAATATTTAAAATTCATTTAAGTGTTTTATTATCATCTCACTTTGTGTGGTTATTTTGTTATTTAATAACAATAAAAATTAATTTTAATCAAAGTGTCAATTACAGAACAATACTAATCTATATATATAATCAAGACGGGTTGATGATGAT
>NW_019387053.1:0-9796 GCF_000671375.1 Centruroides sculpturatus | reverse complement strand
TTCCTGTAAGCCTAGAAGTTTGACAATGGAGTTTGGAACGTCGAGCATGATTCCACTGACGTTTGACAATGGAGTTTGACAATGGAGTTTGGAACGTCAGTGGAATCATGCTCGACGTTCCAAACTCCATTGTCAAACTTCTAGGCTTACAAGAAGGCGGCGCTGAACGTCCGACGTTCACGTTTTTTGCGTTGAAATCTTCGGCCGCAACCTCGCTAATAAATGCATAAATTGATTGCGAAATATAGGTTGAAGAGTTTTTTTTTATTATTATTACATGCACGTACAGTATATATTCGTATTTCATATTCATTTCTTAGTCTATTCAGTTTATTTTCCTTTTCTCTTTTTCATTTATTGCATTAAAATCACTGTTAGAGATGTTGAAGATGATTGTTTGATTATATTACAAATTGTTTTTCCACAATCGGCTATAATTTATTTAAAATATTTTAAAAATTTATACAGTATTTTTATCTATATATCTCTATAAATTTAAAATACTCTAAACAGGACTGCTCTAAACTAATTTATTCCTAAGATCTCGTGGAACATTTTCATTTAGTTCGAGTTCAAATCTAGATAAACAGTTCACTGTTTCGTGGAAAACCATATTTACAAAATGAAGAACGCGTCAGTAGTTCCGGGTTCTTATCGGAACTGTTCCTAGTATTTTCTAGTCCAGAATGACTGTAAGCCGGAACCACTACCTCTTCCATTAGCCGCTATAAAATGTCTGATCGAAAGGTGATCAGAGGATATTAACATAATGGTTGATATTAAACGGTTATTCTTTCGATCAAAGTTTGTTTAATTTAATGGATTAGTGTATTTTTGCGTTCCCTCTTTGCAAAATAAAAATTTTAAGCCGGATTTCTACTTATAATAAGATAGATCAAATACGAATATTTATCATAATATCTATATAAAAAAAAAAAAAAATACTAAATTTGAATTAATTTTACAGCTTAATAATAACAATAAATTTTTAATAACAAAATGATACGATGTAAATACAATCGATAATTTCATTTTCCGTAATTTTGTTCTCTTTTATATTTCAACAAGGACAAACTCAAATATGATATTTTATCAAATTAACACTTAAAATTATTTCCTATTATAAACAACTGACATTAATTTGACAATTATATTCCGGAAACAATAGGACATCACTAAAGGAAATAGGAAGTTGTAACATGACAAGAAGTATTATTATACTATTATCAAACTTTATACACATTTCACTAATTTTACTGGTTTCATTTTTTAAAATTTGACAATGTTATTTTGAAATTTTTAAAAAGTGAATTAGATATCAAATCTTATTCAATAAGTTTATGTATAATTATGTTTAAATTAAAAATATGCCGAATGAATTTATGAATCTTGAGGAAGAGTTTTTCGAAGATACAATTTTTAAAATAATTTCAAATTCTCTCAACTTATTAGGCCTAATTTCCTAAATTTAATATGATTCACGTGATCATAACGGATCAGCTAATTATCTAAGTAAAATAAACATTTGAAACTTGTGCATAAGAAAACAAAGCAATTTGACAATAATGACACTAAGACTCAACATGTATTCACATGTTGAGTGTTACTGCACAAAGCACATTAAACAGATTGCTTCATTCAAAATTTCCTGTAGCTATGTTACCATGATGATAAACATTGGCACAGAAAGACTTCGAGCTCTACTTTGTGCCTTAAAATCGTTGCATGTACAGTATATTAATTTGGCTGAACGTTAGAACATCTTTCAGCAGTATCAGTAGGAAGTTTGGGGCAATGGGTTTGAGTTAAAAAAGGCAGATGAAATCGGGAGGGGCGGGGTGTCCAGGTTTCGTGGTAGTTAAGTATATCCTCATAAATATAGCGTTTATAGAAAATTATTAGAATTGATTTGGTTTATTTGATTACGCGTGAGCGATCTGCCAAAGAGGATGCATCCCGGGAAGATTTTTATGTAAAGCTGGCCCCTATTTCGGTGTTAAAGATCTCCATTTTTGGAAATTTCTTTTTTTAAAATAAACATTTGTAGAAACTGTTCTAATTCTCTTGATCGTATCTTCTCTAGTTGTTGGTTCCTGTTCATAGACAATGTTCTTTAAATATCCGGGGGATATTTAAAGAACTTTGTCTATGAACAGGCAAACAAATTAGTTAGGCGAAGTCAGTGCCGGCCCGAGGCAAGTTTTAGGATGGAGCGAGATCCTATTATGGCGCCCCCCTTGGTTGCCCCTAATTTATACCCTTTAATTTTCTCTACCACTGAGGCGCCCACTAGGACTTAGCGCCTGGAGTGGCTGCTCCATTCGCCCTATGGTAGGGCCGGCTCTGGGCGAAGTCAAGTCCGGCGATTGAGCGGGCCATTATATTGGTCCAAGTCGTCAAACCCATCTTCCATTAAAGTGCCAGTTTAAATAATTTAGGAAAGAGTGGGCAAAAAGGCACATCTAACAAAATTTAAGTCTTTAATATTTACTTTTTAAAAAATAAACTACTTTGCTATTTTGCATTAATGGAAAAATTGAAATGCAAGAAGATAATTCAGTAATAGAAAACATAGAAAGCACTGATGTGACCTAATACACAAGTGAAAGCGTGGAAATCTCCAATCGACATAAATTCCTATGTGCAACTTCTGCACGATAGGCCAAATGACATTATGCCATTTTGCCCCAATCTGTCCTTACGCATCGGTTTATTAGACCCACACAATACAATGCTTTTTATGAAATACGTGGATAGAAATACTAAATACCTTTATTACCTGAATTAATTACATTCATTGAATTGTAATTAATTCATTGAATGTGTATCTATTTAAATATTTGATAAAATCCCATACATTCATTGAATTGTATGGGATTTTATCAAATATTTAAATAGATACACAATAATATATTACTGAGCTTATTTCTATCTGATCAAATAAAAACTGTCCAGCAATGTCCGAAATCGCAATTAGGCCTAATGAGAAAGATGATCATTAGCTTTCATCAGGATGTAACAACAGTAGTGCGATGTATTGACAATAAAAACAAGCATTCTGCCATTCTGGCCTCTCTCCCTACTACAATGCGTGCATAGTAGGACCCCATTCCATTTAACTGAATCCATTCTTTGCCTTTTATGAAGATCAACACCTACAAGCAAAATTGGTAGCTCACTCGAGTTTTCTGTTCATATTCCCATAGAATAAATAGAAAATAAAGAATCTATTGGGTAAGCATTGTAAATGTTTTTGCACGAATTTCCAGTTCATTATTTGAAGCAAAGAATGAATCCACCATATAATAATAATATAATATATATATATTTGCATAAATAAAATAAAATTTAGCCTAAATATATATCTTTATAAAAATTGTATTAAGATGATTTAGTACTTTTCAGTCAAATAATAAATTCAACAAAATTGATTTAAGCATAAATGTAAAAAATTAATCATGAAAAAGTTTATCTTCTGTGCCTATTCAACTTATCTCAAATCTTAAATTTGCTCCAATCATGTCATATGGTGTTGAATGCTCATTTTTAGTTTACAAAAACATGTTAGACACAAAAAGTGTCAATAAAATATGAAACAGCTCGTTGCTACATACTGAGTATGTCAACACGAATAAAAATTCATATTGCAGGAACCTATTTTCGCAATTTTACTGCCTGAAATTAGGATATTAACAGCCTATTCACTTATCTCTTTCCATGGTTAAAACTGCCCAAAAATCAAAATTCTACTAATAAATTTTAAAGTGAATGTAAATATTTTTTAGAATTAAAAGTTTAAACAGAATAATTATTTACAAATATTTTATTCAATTATTCTCAACCTAACTTCTCTTTAATCAACATTCCTGTATTGTATCTTTTAATGTGTAGCTATACCAGAGTGCCATAGCTGTTGGTATTGAATATATCCTAATTGTACCAACACATTGACAAAATCCTCTCTAAAGAACTTCATAAACTAGAAAGTAAATCTATCCTTAAAAACTTCCTAAAATCTTTTTATTAAATGTTCATTTATTAATGCTACCAACAATGTTCTTATCATAGAAATAAATAACTTTATCTTGTTCTCGCAAAAAGATCAAACACATCTGAAACCAGTGAGAGTTGTTTTTCATCACAACCTGTTACTTTGATAAATCCCTCATTAAAACACTATTGCAATACAAATTTGCTATCAAAATCTAAGACACACAACCTGTAAAGTAGATTCGAATTTATTTATGCTACTTACATTATTCCTTGATCCAAAACAAATATAAATATATTTGTTTTGGATCAAGGAATTTTGCATTTATGATAACTAGCATAATCTATAGCAGAGGTTCCAACTTATTTTTATCACAGAACCCTTTTCTCCTTAATAAAAAATGTTGGAACTCTAACAATAACAAATGTCGCAGATATAAATGAATTAATTTAAAGCATACTAGGTAGTCATTTGCATCAAAACTGAAACCAAAAGTAAAACTACAATTAAATAAAATCAAATCAATTGAAAATTAAAATAACGTTTTTCAAAACCATTTAAAAGTTGTTTTGAAATTTTCAAATTGTAAATCAAATTTATTTTTAAAATTTACGTTATTTGTGTGCAGTGGTGACAACGTATATGTTACTGTTTTTATGGTTTTTATTACTTTGTCATATATTATGATTTTGGTTTGTTCCGTGGCCAATAAATTGGTCCCCACTATTTATAAAACTGTAAATAACTTTAGCACATGTATAGTCTCGGATTGAGTCCTTGTATCGTCATGTAAGGACTCGATCTGAGACTAGAACAATTACACCTCATGTCCCAAATCTGCACTGGCACATTCATACATAACTAGACTTCAATGGATTTTATTGTGAANTATAAAACTGTAAATAACTTTAGCACATGTATAGTCTCGGATTGAGTCCTTGTATCGTCATGTAAGGACTCGATCTGAGACTAGAACAATTACACCTCATGTCCCAAATCTGCACTGGCACATTCATACATAACTAGACTTCAATGGATTTTATTGTGAAACCTGAAATTGTTATTGGCGAAACCCTAAGGCTCTGCGGAACACAACCTCCTGAGCTATAGATAAAATTAAATTAAAAATATAGTTTTTTAGTGAAGAAAATTATAAAAGCTGAAAAAAAAAAACTAAAAATAACAAGTACTCCAGTTGAGTTATCAGTAGGAACATCTGCAAATGTTCAAATAGAATACATTGCATAAAAATGAGCAAGNGAGTTATTTTCTTCCAGAAGGTTATAAATTTGTTAGTTAATTTATTTAAAATTATAATTATTAATATAGTTAAGAGATGGTGCTTAACGCCTACCTCTAGTGACAAATTTATTTAATACCGAACATTTAATTAGCCATATTATAGCCCGATATTTAAAAAATCATTTGGTGATTTAGTAAATAATCTTCGGGTCTTCAGATGTTATTGTTTGTCATACTTTAATAAAATTTCAAGTTTTCTAACAAAATGACAAGAAAATATTTATTTTTGTGCTATTTTTTTTAACTTTCTCAAGAAATTACTCACAAACATCTGGATAAAAGAAAGGTTAACAATTAAAGGCTGGTAAGTAATTCATTGTCTTCTTTACAAATTTCTTTCCTTCTAAGTAGAAGCCTGTGTGGTCCCGTTTTAAGAAAAATGCAGAGTTGGCGCTTGTGGAGTACAATATTTGTTTAGCAGTAAATATTCCTGTGTACTATTTTACTCTTGTTTTTTTTAGAAATATAATTGTGCATTATCAAAAACAAAATTAGAAAACAACACCAATACTATAACCAATACTATAACCAAGCTATAATCACAGACAAACCATCGTTGCAATAGACCAGATATCATGTTCACTGACAAACAAAACAAAAAATCATTTACATCATAGACATGTCCATCCCAAACACTCATAACATACAAAATATACACACCAAAAAATTAATAAATATTCAGAACTTGTGCAGAAAATAAAATGCCTGTAGGGAATGAAGATGACACTTATCATATGTATAGTTCTCTCTTGCACATGCATCATATAACATACAAAAGTTGAGAAAAATTAGTCTTAACAACAGTACATACATCATATACAGAAAGCAGCCAATTACTAAACAGATATCACAAAGTCAAGAAATTCTCACACAAACATAAAAAGCACATAAACAAAGTTATAGCTCTTTCAGTAACTGAACCACAAATTTGGCATAGCACTATGCACCAATATCAACCAAGTAGGATGCAATCTATTACACTACCAATAACAATAATAATAATAATAATAATTCGTGATTCACATAATTGTCCATGTTATTGCGAACATTTACATTTTATAACCAATTTTTTTAATTCATTTTTTCCAAATGTACAGAAAATTTATTGCTATTCTTGAACTAATTTACTGTGTTGTAATTAAAATGAGGCTATTAACAAGATTGAACCTATTTATTAACTTCACCAAAAGAAAAATCAAAAGCCAAAGACCAAAAAAAGCTATTAAACGATATTTTTTTTTTTTAATTTTAAGATGTTTTGAAATCTTAATAAAGTTGCAGTAAATTTAATCGCGATCGAAAGACTAAATCAAATTTATAGTTATGATTCAATACACAGCTTTTGATTCGATGAAGAGAAATAATTGTAATTTAAAATTTCAAAAGAAGATATAGGTTTTATAAAAACTTTATAAATGACAACAGTGAAGATAAGAAAAGTCAATAGAGGTCTAAAAATGTCACACGTGGAACGTTTCTTTCGGATTAAAGGTTTAATTCTACGAGGGAAGCATTACTAAGGTTGGATTTATGTTTGCACGTTCGCTTTTCCATCATTAGTAGGATTTATATTTTATCTGAAGATAATTCTTCGAATTAGTGTGCAGAATTGAACCTAATCTAATTTTATGTCAACAAGCAGAACGAAGGAAATTTAAAGAATTTATAAAAAGCCTTGCAGATATTGAGAGATAATCATTAATAAATCAAAGCAGTAAGAAGAAANGACCTCGTGTATGTTCTTTGTCTCAACGAGTTGTCTTTAGTTGTTTTGTAACCCCTAGACCTGGACAGGACGATACGTTGTTCACTCATTGTTACGTTTATGTTAATAAAGCTAGTTATATACGTTTACGAGTTATCGTTATTTCCACGAATATAACAGTAATGTAATATATTAAAATATTTTCAATAAAGTTTGAATGATTTTAAGTGTAATTCCATGCATTAAATAGTATAATGAAAACCCCATTAAAAAGTCATTAAATTTGTTATTTGTTTGTAATGCAAATCCATTCATTAGATAGATAGAGGGGGAAAAATGGAAAGGATTCAAATTTAATAAATTTGGAATTTGTATATAATACAACCAAACAATATTGATAAAAATGAAAACCATAAAGAACTATATCAAGAAACTGAAACATGAAAATGCATTGGCCAGTTTAACATATGCAATCAGCAGACTTCTGAATAAAAGAGACTTACTCACCAGATTCTGAAATTACAGAAACTTTATGGAAAAGCTTTGGGTGATAAATTCTCTNTCAACATTTCAAATTTCAAACCAAAACAATGAGAAAATGAAAATTAAGAAAACCCGAAGAAGAACCCAGAAGGGGTTATGAAAATGTTTGTTTTTTATTGCTTAGTTGTACTTTGCACCAATTATGGGTTGTAAAGTGTCTTATTTTATGAAAAAATGAACTGTCCATTATTAAAAATATTGTTCATCTTAACAAAGAAAGTAAGCTTGAAAAATGTTAAGAATTGAGAAAGTAGAATATTGAAAGAAGTCATTGCTATTGAGTGAATCCTCATTGAAGCAACATTCAAGTGAATTTCTTATAATTCAAAATACAGCAGAGCATTGATTATCTGACTCCATTGGGGACTGGGGTTGGTCGGATAATTGAAAAGTCGAATAACTGAAAAGTTTGAAAAAATCCGTTATTAGTGTAGTATATTATTATATTCCATGTAATTAGTATATTAGTATATCGCTATTAACCTACTTCATGTTGAATTTTCATCAATATTAAGCCTAACAAAAATTTTTTTTAAATAATCGTCACTATTGTATCGTTAAAAATTAGAAAATTAAGCCTCATTTAAATAACGGCTCCCTTTCATGTTTGAGCCAGTGTTGCCAGCTAAAACATGTAAAAATAATATTAAAGTAGCCAAGACATAGCCAAATATTGTAGCGACACATCACTAGCGGACATTTGAATTTGCAGACTAAAACGCAGTCGGTTAACTGAGGTGACGGTTAATCGGGGGTCGGATAATCGATACTCTACCGTAGTTCTCTTCCTTGAAATGAAGTACTGCAAAATTGCCTCACCAAGTTAATCAAAATCTACTCACTTTTAGATCATCAAATTTTGCTCTGATCCAACAGGATTCAAACCCTTCTTTCTTTCCCTCAATAAAATAAATAATGAATTTGTTTAAACATATATCCATAGATGAAAGATTTAATACATGTTAATTGCATTAAATCCGTTAATTTGAGACAGAGGAAAAATATTAAATAATATTACAAGAAAATCAAAATACAAAATTTCCTACCTAAATACAGTAATAAATAGTCTCATAAATTAAACTACTATGCACTTCTTATTGAAAAAAATTGGACAATTTCAAAATACAAGACACTCGCTAATTTTTACCTGTGCTAATTCAAATCAATTTTGTCCATATATATACAGTAATATAATATATATATAATAAAATATTTTCAATAAAGTTTGAATGATTTTAAGTGTAATTCCATGCATTAAATAGTATAATGAAAACCCCATTAAAAAGTCATTAAATTTGTTATTTGTTTGTAATGCAAATCCATTCATTAGATAGATAGAGGGGGAAAAATGGAAAGGATTCAAATTTAATAAATTTGGAATTTGTATATAATACAACCAAACAATATTGATAAAAATGAAAACCATAAAGAACTACATCAAGAAACTGAAACATGGAAATGCATTGGCCAGTTTAACNTAAAGTTGGCAAGTGGAAACTTACAGACAGAAAATTGTCTTTTTGATCAAACAACAGATGTCATATTAGATGAAAATTAAAATGTTATCAATCAAAAAATTATATAATACAAGACTTAACTTACAGGCTAGTTGATTAAAGATTAATCAGTAATCAGACTTAAAAAAAAATACGTAAAATAATATATATGAAGAGATAGTATTGAGAAATTGATAAAAAGTGCAACTTCAGAAAAAAATACAAGCCTAAGCTACACTATAAAGTTTCAACATTTCAAATTTCAAACCAAAACAATGAGAAAATGAAAATTAAAAAAACCCGAAGAAGAACCCAGAAGGGGTTATGAAAATGTTTGTTTTTTATTGCTTAGTTGTACTTTGCACCAATTATGGGTTGTAAAGTGTCTTATTTTATGAAAAAATGAATTGTCCATTATTAAAAATATTGTTCATCTTAACAAAGAAAGTAAGCTTGAAAAATGTTAAGAATTGAGAAAGTAGAATATTGAAAGAAGTCATTGCAGAGCTATTGAGTGAATCCTCATTGAAGCAACATTCAAGTGAATTTCTTGTAATTCAAAATACAGTAGAGCATCGATTATCTGACTCAATTGGGGACTGGGGTTGGTCGGATAACCGAAAAGTTTGAAAAAATCCGTTATTAGTGTAGTATATTATTATATCCCATGTAATTAGTATATTAGTATATCGCTATTAACCTACTTCATGTTGAATTTTCATCAATATTAAGCCTAACAAAAATTTTTTTAAAATAATC
>NW_019387052.1:7545-15280 GCF_000671375.1 Centruroides sculpturatus | reverse complement strand
ATAATTTAAACTATTGCTACTTTACATAAAATTATTCAATTAAAAATCATTCATTGATTTGTAAAAGGATATTAGCAGTTAAGTGATTTTTTATGTATGAAATTTTGTAATGCTAGATTAATTTTATCTTTTAATAAACGATGGTAGTGCATTTTAATAAAGTCTTATTTTAGCATTTATGATCTTATATCAAACCATGCGGTCGTTTTTTCACTTTCAGTAAAATGCTCAGGCAAGCAATTTGTAGTTATCACCTCTTCGTAGATAATCGAAATTTCATATTAAAATTTCTCCATTCCTATTAAGGATATCATAACTAAATTTGGAGAGTTTAATATATTCTAATCGACTATCACAATGGTTTAAATTGATTATCTATTTTGAATTATAGCTTTTGAGCTTTTCTAGTTTAAAATCTTTAATCGAACAGAAAAACTATGGGTTATTTAATTGTGTCCTTTATATACATTTCACGAAATAATTAAATCAAAAATCTATAATTTATTAAATTTTTCTTCGGGACAAAAATAAAACTTTCGCTGCCTTTTATCAATTGAAATTCTATACTGGAGTTAGAAGGTAATTATATTAAAATAAATAAATAAATAAATAAAAATTACTATGTATTTCCATACGTAGTAATTTTCAGGAATCATTTATTTATTTTTTTTTTTTTTGCAAATTGTGTAAATTAAAAGATAAAAAGTAATTGTTAGGAAAGAGATGCTTAATTATGATTAATAATAATAAATGAAGAATAATGTTTTAATTAATTCGTTCGAGCCAATTGTTTTCTATTTCTAAAATACTAGAAATCAATTGGCATTAACGAAGAAAATAACATCATTATTAACTGTAATCACTTACTGGTATTTTAAGAATATAAATTATCTACAAAATTTAGAGATGAATATTTATTTCATAACAAGTAATTTTACTTTTAATTTATGTTTTATTTGACAAATTAAATACAGGAGAGTTTTTTAAAGTATACAGCAGAAATATAAAAATGTAAATAACTGATTTTTCTTTTAACTTTAATTGTGAATATTTAGCAGTTTGAGACAGTTATAGTACATCATAAACTAACTGAAATGTCTAATGAATTTCAGTTAGTTTAATAAAACTTTATAATAAGTATAATTAAAATATATTATTTTATAAAATAAATAACAATAAATATATTTTTATAAATATTATATTCAACAAGAGGAAGAAGAAATATAGAGGAAAAAAATGTGTTTAGACTGGAAAAGCCTAATACTATTTTTTTTAATTAATCTAGAAATATTTTTATTCATTCTACTGCTTAATTAAGAACTATTTAAATAAATTAATATTTAATTCATAAAATAATTTATATGTTAACTCTCAACTGTATACTAATTGCAATTACTGCTGTCACACTAACAGAGTCTTAATCAATACAGTCTTTCTTGGACAAAACTTTATATAGCAGGTCGAAATATAATAAAGTGCTGCAATATATAAATATATAATAATAATATAAGATAATTGAACTAAATATATTCTCGCATAATTTTGGTTTAGAAAATGTTTTGAAATCAGTATTTATCATTTGAATTATATGGAATTAAAATATGCTAAACGTAATAGTTACAATTATGTTTACTGTATTATGTTTAATGATGTTATTTTTAAATTTACCTAATTAAACTGATTTTTTCAATTATAATATTGTTTTTAATACCCACTAAGCTTAAGAATCAGAAAAATTTTCTTAAAATTACTGATAGAATCTCAAAACAGTAACAATACAATATTCCTGCTTATAGAAAGAATACAAGAATTACATGAAATATCTGCTTGGGATTTACTTTATGGGATAATAAATACTTTCATTTCATAATTAATCGTTACTAATGTCCGTAACATTCTAAAGAAGCTTATGACGTTCACCATCAACATCATACAGTAATAGAAATACTGATGTAAATTAAATTTGCTTACCTGTATCACAAAAGTTTATATTGGTTTGGGAAATAACTTCCACACAAGAGACATTAAATAATCTATATGAGAATTATTAAGCAGATATAATGCATTTTGGTCTTAATTTCATTACGATGTAACGTTTAATCAAGCTTCTGTTTTTGAAGACATATTAATAAATAACTTCAAATTACAGAAAAAAAATTGTTTGAATATTCAAAGTATTAGAAATCGTAAAATCTCAATTGTTAATTTAACTTTCTACTTCTATTTAGTTTTTCAAATATCAATATGTAACCTGTTCAAACACTGTAATTCTCTAGGAATTATCACATCCACAGATTCCAAAAATACTAGCCAATCAACAATTTTATTTTACCTAGATGCATTTCGGAAATTACAATATTTCCCTCCTGAGTAAGTTTTCTGAAATGCATCTGGGTAAAATAAAATTGTTGATTGGCTAGTGCTTTTGGAATCTGTAGATGTGATAATTCTTAGAGAATAATTGTGTTTGAACCGGTTTGAATTGTTAAATTTAGCTTTTTTATCATATTCTAATTAATTAAATATCCATCTCAAAAATTTTCTAAATCACACTTAAAATTATGCCAAAAGTTATTAAGAAAACGCTAGTNTACACATTAACTAAATTATATACAGTCAAATCTCTGTACTGTTGACCTTACGACATTTTCATGATACGATCTCAGTTTCGGAACGGATTAATTTCGTATCTTGAGGTACCACTGTACGTAGTTATGCAAGAATAAAATAAAAATAAAATTAGTTTTATATATATATTTTTAAAATTTCAATCTAATTTTAACAATTCTTAATCTTCTTCAGTAGAATAATTTTTCGATAAAAATATTGAGGAATACTTTTATCGAATAAAACATTTTTTTTTTAAATTATAAAGTTAGGAAGATTCGTACAACTAACTCTAAATTTGTTTTTTGTAGATCAAATTCGTCAAACGTGATCTCGACTATTTCGTCTTCTCCAGCTATAAAGGTATACAGGATACAATCTGTGTTATCTTCGTAGGGGACGGGCCAGTTGGGAGATGTAAACACACCATATTCTTTACCGTAAGTATTGTCGTAGGTAATGCATTCACAGCCTTCGAGGAAAGAAAGAAACATTAATTACACTACCTCCTCTAGAGAATGATGAAGATGGAGAAGAGAGGAATTGTGTCATTAAAATTAAATATAATTTCCTAAGTCACAAATAACGATTCACGAGGACGTTAGTTGTAAGAAAGTAATTAAACGAAAGAAAATTCATCCCTGAAAGAACTGTTTAAAGATGAATTTAATTCGAATATCTTTAAACGATTTTTCGTTTTTGAAGATTGTATACCTATTATTTACAGTTTTTCATTCTTTAACGCAGTCTAATGAGATTAATATGCACTTATTATCAAGAGTTTAAAAAAACGTTTAGTATTTATTTAAAAAACAAATGGATCTGAGTGTTATTGTGATAATTTGACTTTATATCACAATATATCGTGTAGTAAAATATGTTTAATCTCACGTAAAATAAGAAAAAAAAAAGTGGATATTTATCTTACACCATATGTTGGAATTTTTGTTCGTATCTTAAGTTTTATTTAAGGCCGAAACTCGGTATCATAATAGAAAATACAATAAATATTTTTAAATTTAAACGTCAAATTTAATATTTTGATAAATAAATCTGTATTAGTTTAGCCTATTCTATGTATTAATCGTTCACTTATCATAAGAAAACACAATTTATGTATTTTGTTGAATGAAGAATGATCGAAGAAGAATGAATTATTCTTATACACCTGATATTATTCTATTATACCACGATATTATTGAGAACTTCTACTTACATATATAGACTTTTCTATATTGTTTTATAAGTTATGATATGTCTTAACTCTAATGTTAATGACACAGCTTATGAATTAATTGTCATTCAAATATTCTTCTAAATATTTGATTCTAAACGTGTATATCTAAGTTTAAGAATCCGATAAAATACAATAGTAATGTAAACAGATTGTCGTGGTATATTTACTCTTACATTCTATCCTTACTATTACAATTTCGGTTTAATATTAACTTGAATTTAAAGATATTAAAAGAAATGTAAGATATTAAACTCTATTTTTCCTTTATTATCATAATCAAAATCAATGATTCTAAAGATCATTCGTAGAGATCAGCTAAAGAGATTCAAAGAACAGAATTACAATGCTATTCTTCGAATCTCTTTAGCATTATAATGATAGTATAATATTAAAACATATCATATTTATATTAACAACACTTTACATAACACTCGTAATTTAAATTGTTATCCCGTTGATAACTAATTGACATTAATTCTCTTAGATTGTTTTAAAATAGCCTATTTAAATTTGAGATCTTAAGTAGGCCCATAACAGGGGGATAAATCGTTACGTTTGCTCATATATTACCAGCTAAAAATATGAATTGGCGTAGTCTAAATTAAAAATTATACGGCATATTTTTATAATTGTTTATTTTGTTGTTTCCTTTATAAATATAATATCAGAATCCACAAGAAAATCTGCGAAATTAAAATGTTAACAGTTAAATTTGAAGGAAAATCTTTAAGAAGAATCATACTTTTGAAATGTCAGAGTTAAATGTATGTCTATCCGAAATAACTTAAATTTAAATATTAAAAATGCTAGAAATAAAATAAATAAACGTCGAATAGACTCCTATTAAAACATAGATTTATCCAATGACCTAGAAAATATGTTAATTAGACATTATAAACGTTGAAAATGTTAACAAAAATATTATTTTATCCTTACCTTTTAATAATGAAATGAGGTTTAGTTGAGAGCTATTAATGGATCGTAAAGTACAGTTGGATCCAAATAGGCCTTTACTTCTCTTTCTACAGTAAAATGTGTTCATCTCTTCTGACACGGAATGTTTATCCTGTCATTCCCTACCCTTACACTTAATTAACAACAAGTAATTTTTTTTTTTTTTTTTTTTTTTTTTTTTTTCTGAAGGTAAAGATAGTTTGTAATTTTGTAATTGAGCAAAGTAAATTGTAGGGAAGGCAAGTATTTTGAATGAGAATTTGATTAATAGCCTACAAACATAAAAACCTGTACATGAGACGTCTTCAGTAGCAAAGAAAGTTGTAATTCCCCTTTGAAAAGTTATTCTAATTGAATATGTTACTTGCTATGACTATAATTACATCATTTGCTTGATTTCCTTTATATATTTTAATTTTGCTTTGAGGAGAAAAGCCACTGCTTACTAAAGTCACTGGTAAACCTCTTAAACACTTTATAGCCTATCTCAGGCACTACACAGCATACAATTGGCAAGAAAAATATAATTTTTTAAAATGTTTTCAAGCTTATAAACTTAATTTTTTTTAAAATATACAGTTTATATTAGTGAGATCATTTAAAAAAATTGAAAAGGCGAAACAACTGTATATACAATATTTAATTTTTTTAAGGCTACTTACAGCCTTGTATCTTGTAAAATTATATATTCTCATAGGTTATTTTCTTATCCGATTTATAATATCTTGAAAAAGTCTTAATCTAAATCAATACTTCTAAGAGTATTAATCTGAATATGAAAATAGGATATCTTTATATGTTGCCTTTTTTACTGATAAAAGTCAAATTATAGTATAGTAAACTCTTGCCTCAGGCTCTTCAATTATAGAAAAAAAAAAAAAGATAACTTAACTCAAAAATAGTCTTATGTAAGGCTTTTTATCAATGTCTATAGGTTTAATAAAAGGCTACAGATACAGTATTTATTTGACAAATGAAAATATAGGCCTTGCATTGTCTGAATCTATAGACATTTAAATTTAGTTTTTATAGTTCAATTCGGCATATTAGATATAGAAATTTCTATTCTTTAATATGATAATAATAAATAATAATTGATAAAATATCTAAAGATTGCAAATATCTTCGAACTTGACATATTTTTGTAAAGGCCTATAAAATTTAATGATATGTTTAAGTAGTTCTAGGTCTTGCATAATGTTAATTAACAGTCTCGCATTAACAATAAACTTAAATTCGATGATACGCCTTATTGCTCCTGCAAAAACATTGTTATAATTCATTTTTCCCTCCATTTTTCGAGTGAAAATAAGGCATATAAAACAATAAAATGTATTGGAGATATTCATCGTGAATGTTTCTTTTGAGTGAACGGAAAGAAGCTTTGAAATTTGTTTCAGTTGATGGGATTATACATACAATACGATAAAAATGGGATACGTAAATATAGAGGCGAGTGACATCACGTGGCATCGCATTTGGATTAAATATCAATAAAGAATAGGAAAGTGGATAAAAGGCGAATTCAAAATGGCGTCCATTTGTAGATACCTCTTAACAGTTACAGTTCGTGTATCATCCGCATCGCGGCGCGAAGATAATTTATTGAAATGTGGGCCAATCGATGAGGTTGTTTGTCGCATATTTCATCTCTTGGGAGATTAAATTTAAGTGAAAGACGTCAACTTTACAGTTATAAATCAAATCAGATCGTTTCCTAGTTTCAAATTCAACGTCAAATTTTGAAAAGAAAGATAAAAATTGTTCAATCTTTTACACATTCTTTATGCTCTATATTCAAAAATGATAAATTTAAGGTTTGCTTTCGATATTTCAACTGTCCGGATACAAATACAATCAACACATTCGGCAGATGGATGACTTCCCGCTTATAGCGACTATGCAGCTTGTAATAAGAATTCTTTCACGATAATAGCCTATAGGCCCAATAAATATGGCATTTTTTCTTCTATAACCATTCATCTGTACTCTATTATGATGACTTCTAATAAAATAAAGTAAAAAATATTCATTCTACGGAAAGATTTATCTTTAAAAACATTAAATTTTACTTCTCGTAGGCCAGTAGCTTTTTATATTCGCGCTCTTCGGAACGATATTACTCTTTATATTAATTAATAATTAATTAATCTTAATTAATTTTAAAATCTTTACAACAATTTGAATTAAGTTTTCTTTTTATATTTAAAGTTTTTTAAGCTTTAGAATTAAATTTTGCCCTAATGCAACCAATCTAAATGATGATTCGTATTCGTTGATAAATGGAGAATTAGACTTAGAGTAAAAGTAAATAATTAAATTCTACAATTAAAAATTAATGTTATTTAATAATATCCAACATTTAAAAATTAAAGCATTTGATTTATAAGGTCATTTACTTAAAACTATTAAATTTATTACCGATTTAAATAGTTAAAATGTCTATTTTTTTTGAATGAAATTACACTTAAAAATTAATAACTTTCAAAGCATAGTAGCAAATTTATTAATATATTATTTGAATTTTTTATTAATAAGGTTATAAACCTTTTACTCTGTATTCACAAAGCTAGAACATTTTATAAGTATATATTATTCTAGAATTAAATATTAAGTGTGTATCTATTCTTCAATACTTATGCCTACATTATAAAAATAAATTACTATTTCTCAGTTAAGTCTTTATTTTAAATTAAACGAAAAGTAAGGATTATAGAAAAGATGATATAATATATTTTTATATATAATTATAATTAGTTACGTAAGTTTCTATTATAAATAATGTAATATATATATATATATATATATATGTAACTTTCTATGTTATCATCTAAAAACCAGAAGGATATTGTGAAGGAGTAAATCTGCAATTCCTTCAAACGAAACAAAGGATGATGCGGGGAAAAAGAAGTAAAGTCTGTGTCATTGTTTAGTCCT
>NW_019387052.1:0-1167 GCF_000671375.1 Centruroides sculpturatus | reverse complement strand
GAGTAAAGGGCCCCCCCAACTCTTAGGAGCCCTAAGACACAATACAAAGTATGTATACAGTACTGTTAAATAAGGGATAGAATATAGAAATGTAAAACAATAACAATGTAGAAATTTCTTGTTAAAATTAAAATAATAATAATAATTAACGAGGCCACTGGTCAGCCACTACTTTACGCTTTACTTAATTAACTTTTACTTAATGACAACATTAATAAAATGTTGCTTCGTGTGTAAAATTTATTATTTAAAAATTTAAAAAAAGTGTTCTCTAAAAAGCCTCAAGCACAAGGCTCCATAAAGTTAAAATCCTCCCCTGTCTGTAACAATATTTTGTACATTGGTTTTCATTTAAAATTAGCATAAATATATTACAGTAAGTCGATTCTTTTATTACATATTAGTGGTTTGAAGACTGGATAAAAACTGTTATTCAAATCACATAAGAACTTTGGACGTTGTCATGGAATGTTTGTCCCAATTAGGCATACCTACGGTTAGAATTAAACGAATAATAATTCTATCAGAAGTCGGCAAGAAGAAAAGTATCAACGAGTTATTTATGTTTAAGCTTCTTATTATTATTATTTAATATAAAGCTTAAAATCTTAATCTACGTTCGATTATTTTTAATTTTTTAATCGTAAAAAGAAAATGAATTTAATTAGCTACTTAATCGATTTATTAAAACGCAGACATTGTTGGGCGATTTTTTTCCACTTCTTAACTTCTATTTTTTTTTTAATTATCATAATTTAACTTTTAAAAAAATCGACTATTTGTCTTGTTTAAAGTATTACTTATAATCTTATCTTGGGCGTTTGTCAAGAATTAATTGCTTGGAAACCTGACTGCACCTGAGCTGAATATCGTTATGTTCAGGTGCAGTTAGTTGTGTGTGATCGCTTCATTTACCTGAGAAGTGTGATGGAATCTCACCTGTCCCGAAATTTACCTTTTAATTAAATAAAATTCCATTAATTTTATACCTATATTAAAATTTTTCTTTTTAAACAACAGATGGCGACACAATTTTTTTTTCATTGAAATTATTATTTTTAATCGTTTAAAAGGCACGACTCTATTGTTAAAAGAAAAGTATGATGTACAGGGGCAAGACACTACACTACTAATTCGAAGTGGAGAGCATATATTTTTTTAATGGAA
>NW_019387051.1:0-15249 GCF_000671375.1 Centruroides sculpturatus | reverse complement strand
ATTTATGCAAGACTTTATAGTTACGTTTGTTCATTGGTTCGATAAGATCTGGGAAAAATTTTCATATTGATAATCGAGGTAATTTTTCCTAAAGTTAATAAAAGTTACCTGCGTGCTGCTGCCATCTGTCAACTGGTAAAACAATTATCAGATAATAGAGAAGATAGTAAACTTCTCACTTTACTAAAAATGATAGATTAAAAGGCGTGGTTCGATATATACTGTACTTAGAATATGCATTAAACAGATTTATCTTGTTGATAAATGATACAAAAATTATTTTGTGAATGGAAAATACAAACAAAAAATGTATGATAGAGTACAAATTATCCTTTACTTTGTATAAAATAATTATATCTAATGTGTTTTGATCACAAATTTATAAAATAGAAAACGATCTGCATATCTCAGTATTCAGATCGTAACATCAATATGTTTAGTATGGATGGTTTGCATCAAATTATCGAGTTAAAAATAATTATTTATAACTACTTGATGCTTAATTATGATTTTTTTATTGGTTAGAATTTGGAATGATTTATTTGAACACAGAAATTTCAAATATTTAATTGATTTTCTTCATATTCTTTACTTAAATAAGGAGAATAATAATATAACTTTGCATTTTTGCTATTGAGAAAGTAATTTTGAAGAAAATTTACGTGGTTTAATAAAGACAAGCTTTGTAATTAGATTGTATGTAGATTATTTAAGTTTCTCTTTGTCTATACCCAAGAAGGTACTGCGGCAAATTAAATTTTGTACTTCTGCCAAACTTTTAAGTTATTGTACTCATCAATAGCATTGATAAAGTTTGTAGCTCGAAATGCAGAAAGTAGAAAATTCTGAACAATGACGAGATTCAATTATTTTAGATATTTTACAAGCCATTTCACCGGGACTCAATAGAAGAAAATTTAATATTACAGCAACCGATTATTATAACTTACAGAATATTTATTAATTTATTTAGACTCTAACGATGCTTGTTTTTCCTTTTTTAATATTACAAAGACGAATCATCAAGAGTTGTAATGATATTCTTTTTGTTGTTAAATATACTAAATATAAAAATATAAATGATGCGAAACTAAAATTTACTATAAAGTAATTTAGATGCTAGTGTAATTCAATGAGAAGTGACTTATTATAAGTAGTATACTTCATGTTCCGCTTAATAAAACTTTAGTAGTTTGCTAATTATAATTTTGTTAATTATCTTTAAACTAGAAAGTGAAGATTTTATGAGACAAATTCCTCTTAATTAATATAAGATTTTTTAAAATTTATTAATTGTAAACAGCTTCTACACAAATTTTACTAAAGGCAAAATAATAAAGATATTTGATTCAATTTCAAATCCAATATTGGCCTAATTTAGTAGCTAAAGTTATTATTTTTTTTATATAAAACTTGAGATAAAGTTAAAATATATAATAATAATCCAAGTCTAATAACAATTTAATACATAGTAACTGAGAAAAAACCATTTATATCAGATAATTCAAACGATTACGCTGTTAGAACAGTGGAAACTTTAAGAGTAGAGTCATTGGCAGGATTAGATAGGATAAAGACAAGCCAATCAAAGGCTAAATGTAGATCGCAATGAAGTCTGCAGATGGTTCCAGAAAACTGGATCAATAACTAGCATACACTGTAAGGGCAACTAGGATTACAACCTATCAGATGATAGACATTTGTCCTAATGGATCAAAGAGATTGGGCCTCAACATTGACCAGTTCCGTTCGGATCTCTGTATACCAATTCCAACATTTCATAGGAAGCTGCGTAAGTGTGGTTTCATGCGAGACGTGATTTGTGCCGCTGACCTCTTAGGTCGACTGAAATGCATCTGAATTAACATAGGGAACATATCTTAGGATCTACACAAATGAATAAAAGTTTTCCTTTCAATATGAGTCA
Organism: Centruroides sculpturatus; assembly: GCF_000671375.1. Classification (NCBI taxonomy): domain Eukaryota; kingdom Metazoa; phylum Arthropoda; class Arachnida; order Scorpiones; family Buthidae; genus Centruroides; species Centruroides sculpturatus. Next base: position 13,322 of record NW_019387051.1, on the reverse strand, counting down.
TCCGGAGGGAAATACTAAGACTACTAACATAAAGAGGAAACCATACCATAATGTAATACGACATTATTAAAGATGTACAGATGAGCAGAATTTCAATTTTTCTCCAGGGAAACCTAAATATTTCGTTGGAGAAATTTTAAAACTATATACATATGTATGCATCTTTACTCCAGATTTAACCCAACAATAACTGTACTCGTAATATCGATCAATACTGACAGCCAACACGGTATCAATTATACAATTTGATAACATAAAATTTTATTATAGTGTTAAGTACAAGCAAATTTATTCCTTATACCCTAAATATGGATTGAAGATGTCAATTAACATAATTATTAGAAACTTTAGATACTAAAAATCTGTTTCAACTCTCCAAGCTTTTCGTGTCTTAGTCGATTAGTAAATTGAACAAAATATTTTAAATAATTTCATGTAACTATAATTATTTAAAACTTGGATAGTTCTGAAAACGTTATAAAATTCTTTTAATTATTTGTAAATCGAAAATAAAGTGTTCATTATAATAATTAAAGCGTTAATATCATTTTAATACGTCTATTAAGACAATTTTTATAAATATTAAATATAAACCATATATATTCATGTGTGTAATGTCTATGTTTAAAATTAAATCATCCAACACTTTAATATAATTAATAATTATTAATTAATTTGTAATTATATCTACTTAAGTCGAAAAGATATCTCTTTAATCGCATTCTATTTTCTTGGTTTTATAAGAATTATTTACCCGATATCTTGACTTTTCCATTGATTAAAATGGAATAAAACAGGAACAAGTGGCGTCATAGAAATAATGAAATTATAATTTAGTGGACTATACTGATAGAATTAAAGAAAGATTAGGAAGTCTGAGAAGACTACATAGATGTGATGAAGACAATCCAGTAGAAAGGATAATTGACGAAAGCCAGATGATTCTAAGCGAGGAGAAGAAAATCGTTGTTAAGATACATGAATTTAAATGATGATAATCGGACACGCAATTAACATAATTACTTCACGAAAGAATTTTATAAAATTTTAAGTAAACCTTATAAAGTTTTCATTGGTATGTCCATATAGAGATCTATCTTTTAAATGAAATTACCGTACTTCAGATATCTTTTTTTTAATCATATGCATAAATCAAAGAAAATTATTATATAAAAGAAATTACTGTCATTAAAATGATTGATATTAAAAATATAATATCCTCTATTATTAATTGTTTGTTATAACATCAAATTAATTTTGATATCTTCTTTATATCATTTTGAATGTGTGACATATTTTACAGATAAAAATATATTATTAAGAGGAAAGAAACGATAATTTAATGTATTTTTATTATCCATTTTCGAAAATAATAAAGGCTTATCGAGAGTAAACTCTTCGAGATACATAAACATAAAATATAAACATTACTCAATCAGAGTTGTTAATAATAGGCTGTTGTTGAATAAAAATGACATTTAAATATCTATCTGTCACAGAAAAGAAAATCCTCAGTGATTAGATAGAATTCTAATATATCTATTATGATATTTTAAAGGTCAAAACTCAAAGGTCAAATAATAAAAAAAATATTACAGCTCTTCCGATTTGATATTGGATAATTGGCAAATTTCGGTTTGAAGATCAAAGAATGCCGAAACAAAATTAAAATACGGGTTGGTATACTTGACTTGACTTCTTTCTCGACCTTTATGGATCTCAAAGGTCAGATTGTCGACATTGAACTTAACTGAATCAACAAATGGTCGCCTGATAGACTCAACCAAACCCTTTTTGGTGTCTCTTCACCGTCTAGTAGTCTTATTACTACAGGCTAAAGGTCATAAAGTCGCTATCCATCACCTATCACTATTTAAGGAAAAAAAAAAGAATTTCACGTGACACGTTGAAGGTCACCTTTTGACTTATTTCATGGATAACTCGACATCACCGAATTAGTGATTTTTACTATCGAAAGATGCCATTGCACATAACTAAAATTCTTTCGCGAAACTATCTTCAAGATAAAATATGTGTTAAATTTATAATAGACCAATGTTTATAGCATTTTTACTTGTTCTAGATAAGAATTCACGAATCGATTATTTTCAGATAGACATGTTACGGTATATTTTTTAAGTTATAAGCATATAAAAAACCTAAATACAGATTAAAAGCTATAAAAATAGTCTAATTTTCTTTGATTTTATTACAACAAAAAATTTAATTTATTATTTTAAAAATTATAGCTAAAAATCTATAAAGTGTACGATGTTTTAAATTTATACTCATGCTAATTTCATAATAAAAATGATTCGTGTTATTATAATTATGCTAATTATAATATACCAAAAATAAATTAAAGAGTAGCACATATTAAAATACATCTGGAGCAGTTCCCATAAGCATTGTGAAATTAAAATAATGTTCCTTTTATTTTTTAAGGTAATTTGTTCTTCCATTTACGTTAGTTTTCTTTTGTTATGATTCTTAAAACTCGAAAAAAAGAGGAAAACTCTTAAAGACTCAACCAATCTTCATTTCTCTTCAATTATAAAACAAACCCCAAAGGGAAAAACAACAATATTCTTTCTCAGAAAACTTTATATAGATAAAATAGATTACACTATATTTCGTTAAGTGTTATAATAATACTATTAATATATAGACGTACAAATGTACTAGATATAAACACGAACACGTTTTATATTTTAAATAGAAGAAAGTTGTTGGAGATAACGCCAGAGGCTGATGATAATATATTGCATTCTGGAACATGGGCTTTCAGAAACTTCATTGTATGGCAAACACTCTACCTGAGGCTAACATATGACCTCTGTTACCTTCCAAACTATGTCCTGGTGTGCAACGGCGCCTCTTGATATTTTATAAGCGACATTTCTGGGAGGATATATATATAAATATATATAACTTACATAAAACTTTCAAGTAAAGTCAATACATAAAACTTCACCTACGATTTTTTCTAAAGAGATTGAAAAAAGGCGCAGTGTCGGTTCCTTTTAAAAAACCTACACAAAAAAAAAATACTTATAAATCTCATCCGTATATAAAGTCATTTGATAAATTGATTTTCTACTGATTAAATCACTTTTGAAACTTTTAAGATTATATTGTTTTAAATAGGATCGCGTGAATGAGATAATTGAGATTTGTATACATTTACGAGTAAGTTTGGAGCAGACTAACAATTGGAGATCGAGTACGGAATATTTTGATATAAACAAGAATAAATATATTTAAAATGTAAATCTTTAACATTAATTTCTATGTAGTGGCTACTTATTAATAAACGAGTTAACATTTTCTAATTTTGAGAACTGTCTCGCAATTTCGGAAATGAATTCTCCGTGTTCATTTCGTAGAACGATAGGATGATTTTATTCTCTTAAAACTGCCGTAATGTTCAGATCTGATAGAAACCAGAAGGTTTGCATTTGCATCGTTGATTATTCTTAAATCTTTATACTCTCGAAAGCTCGTAGACAACAAGCTGAGATTTAAAACAGAAAATATATGTTTATTTACGAAAATTATAAGTCTAGTACGTGTACAGCATTAACAGTTTTATTTGTGCTAAAATTTTCACCTGTTTTCTTTGTTTAAAATATATATATAAACATCATCACAAGTCCGACTAAAATATAAATATTTGTTTTAACGTTGGATATTTTGCTTGCACATTTTTTAAATAAAATAATTTTTAATTATTTTATTTCTGTTAAATTTTGTAAACTTAACCTACTGCATATACACTGTATAAATAAGATCCTTTGAGTATAAAGGCCTTTGTGTAAATATTAAACGGAAAAAGGAGAAAAATTATATATATGATTATTTGTCACGAAATTATAAAAAATACATAATAAAATTTTTACAAATTAGCATATTTACACTGTAATAAAATTTTATTTTGTAGTAGCACGCATTGACAAATGCTTTCCATTAGACTTATGCAGCATCGCATTGTATGGAATAATATGCTGTATAAAAATTGATTATACAAAATTTATAGCATTGAAATNAATAGGAAAGGGTCAACAGAGACTTAAATCGCATTTATTTCAATATTATAAAATATTTAATATAATAAATATTTAAGCTTCGAACTTTAGAATTTATTTCTCTGCGTTTTATAATAGATTTTAAGCTTTTATACAGTAATAAAATTAGATCTTAGTTAAAACACTAATGTATTGTACAGTACATAACATTGTTTTTTTTTCATATAACTTGTTTTATATTTTATCATTTCGTTTTGATGAATTTTTTATTATTATTTAGCAATTTTTTCACGATTATTTAAATTCTACGGTAATAATTTTTAATTTCTGTATCGTTGATCCGCTTATTGACGGAATTATCAATTTGAATGCTTGTGAGGACGTCTCACAAAATTAAATTCGTTTTAAAGAGAGAAGTTTGATGAACACTTATCGAAACTTCTCCTTAAATAATTTAAATGTGTCCCAGCTCGTTCTGAATTTCATTTGTATTATTCAGGTGAGAAAAAGTATAATTGATCACCTGAGCTATTATAAAAATCTTCTGTCGTGCGTTGAATTTTCAGAAAGGAATTAAATTTTTTCCAACCAATTTACGTTACAGTTAATTTCGAAAATGCTGCATTTTGACTAATCAATAATGTTTCAAATATAGAAGAATTAAGCTTTGTTAATTAGTTGCAGGATAAATGAATATCTTTGCTACTATGATGTAAATTTAAAAGAGACTCTCTTTAAATTTTGATTTGCTACTTTAATCTATTAGCATCATCAGCAGATAATGTATTACATCAAAGAAGGATCCGATATAAATTACGTAAAAATTTTAAAAAATTATGTTCGAAGAGAACCAGAGTTTGTTTGATAAAAATTACTAAAGTTAATTAAGTTGATTTGTTTTCAAATTAATCTTGAAGAGAAATTTAAAGACAAAATTTTGATAACTGCTTTAAAAAATGTTTATCATCATTAGCGTTTATTATCATATTTGATGACGAAGTGTTTATAATTATTATCGTTATTATCATATATTATATTATACCGTGAAAGCTATAATATAATGTATATATTGAAGAAATATTTTTAATCTTAGCTCTTATAAAATATATAAATTTATTTCTATTATATATATATATACTGTATTAAAAAATATGATCTTCAGCTTTAGAAATTCTTTAATAAAACATTAGAAAATAAATATAATCAAATTGTTACGGAAAATGCTTGTTTTTAACAATTATAATATTTTTTTAAAAGAATTTTTTAACGTATTTATGCAAGACTTTATAGTTACGTTTGTTCATTGGTTCGATAAGATCTGGGAAAAATTTTCATATTGATAATCGAGGTAATTTTTCCTAAAGTTAATAAAAGTTACCTGCGTGCNGCAATAAAAAAAATAATAATAATATTCAGTGACTTCCATAAAAAAACTAAGAAAATATAGTTTTCATTTATAGTAAATCTGAAAATATAAACTTTATATAAAAATAAAAGTTTAGATCTTTCCTGTTCTTTGAACAGTGAAATTTCTTTCAATTGGAAACTGACCTGGTGCAATATATTCTTGTGCGAGTAGAACATCTCCAATAGAATTGGTCGTGTGTTCAGCTCTCTTTATGATACGGATAGAATCTAAACAGTCTCCCATTACACAAGCCAGCGTCAGATGTGTAGGAGGTAACAGTTTGCAGAAGATAAATGAACATCATGGTTGAGCGGCGTCTTGACAGAGAAGGACAGAAGGATGAGCAGCGACTTCGCAGATACAATTATCTGTGCTGGTCAGTGACATGTCACACTATCTTCCCGATCGGATGTATCTCTTGTTTAATTCAACATTCTGCAAAATAGCACCATTTATTTGTATTAAGTCTTATATATTGAATATAATCATCTTTATACATAAATTTTGTACGAAGCGTTATATAGTTAACGTGTCTGCCTATATAATCTCGTCGTTTTACAAGCAAAATAAATCTGAAAATGTTGCAAAATATAAGTCTACTATAAAATATATTTAAATTTTTTATTGACAAAGATGTAACATGGGAAATTTCCTGGTAGACGATGTAAATTTATTTCAGAGATTTTATCTGTAGATCTATTAAGCTAATAGTACTGAAGCGAATCGATCTTCTTCAGAAGATTCAATAGTTCTATCAACTGGCTTTTGCGCAACACAGACCTATAATTACATGTCGATGTAGAAAGGATATCATCAGCAAGATACGTATCTATATATTTATCGGTGTCAAAATATTTATTGTTGTTTATATGTCTGGATCAGATCTATCAAGTATCTTCTATTTATAAATAAACAGAAAAGCGTCAAAGATGGGATTTCGCTCTTCTGTTTGTTGATATATTGATAATATGTTTATTAAAAGATTAGAACTATATATATATAGTTAAACAGAGTTTTAAAGAGGTCTAGACTATTAATAGGAAAAATAAAATCGTATGTCTACAATATTTTTCTTTAATTTCTAATTTATAAATTTCGTTTTAATGTGAAGGATGTTGAAGTAATGGAATAACAATATGTTTAATTAATTATGATGGAATCAGTACGAAAAAGAAAACTGAAAATGAATTTTTACGTAATTAAGAACTTCATTTAGATAAATTAGACATAAGAATTATCAGTTAAAAATTTATGAAAATAAACGCTTAAAACGAATCAAAATTTTAGTTTTCATATTTTAATTAAATCGGTGTTTAATTAAAACTATTAAATTATAAATTTATTTAAACAATTGAAAGAAAAATTAAATATTAAGATATTTATAATTAATAAAATATTCAAGAATAAACATATTTAAATATTATAAATGTTTGCATTTAAAATTTTTATGAAAATTTTTAAAAGTACATAAAAATACTTTTTAATTTTTAATCATATTATTACGTAATTAAAAAAACAAAATGTCTAGTACTATATGTATATATAGTATAAAAGCGGAAAAATTTAATAATGACACAATAAAAATCAATTTTTTAAATCCTTTGGATTACTAAAATATAATTTATTGTTATAATACACAGTAGAACGCTATGGGTTGTAAATTATAAAAGACGTTGGAGTCGTTAAATTTTTTCATTTATTCGAAATAACTCCTCCCCCAAAAAAATATCCGATAAATATTCATAGCATAAACTGAAGAAGAAATCAATTTTTTCTAATCTTAATCGATTTATAGGCTATAGTTTCGCCATATCAATTTTGTTATCGAACACGTTATAAGCCCTCGTAATTCATAATTCATATAAAAAAAATAAAGGTATACTTAACTGCAAAGACTCTCTCTCTTCACCTGTAAACAGCCAGAAAAGATAATCGATCGTTATATAAATAGTTTTGCAGGGGGGAATGTATTGATTCAGAAATATAGATGGCATTCTTCAGTACAAGTGAAAAAGAAAGAAAAAAAATCTTTTCACTATGCTATTGTTACTTTTGTCGGATTGTGTATCCCGAGGTCATGCTTCACCTGACCTCCGCAGGGCATGAGGAGTTATTTATCCAAGAATGGGAGGAGATAAGTTGTCAATCAAGTCTTTCCCACACACGAGGACTTGTGTAAGGGACCAGTTTACACAGCTGGGATAGGAGTGCCCTCTGATGAATGAACTTGCTTCGAGACCATAGATTATTGGGGGCACAAGGGTGACAATACGAACGTTCGGCCTCCCACCGTGTCCTTTTGTCTCACAGCGGGGAAGAAGACCCATCTGTCTGATCACCGGAAGCCTCATAGACCATTTGAGTGGGCCGTCTCCCATCTCTCCAGTTCGCATTGTTCTCGTTAAATTGCGTCCTTCACAAAATGAAACTTATTTGAAATAAATAGGCCTTTCCATTGTTAAAACCTCTTTGTAAATTACAAATGAGTCAACAAGAGGATACTTGGGTGTTAAATGCACATTTCTTCCAACCAATTACAACAGACACTTCGTAATTTAAATGATTTTTCAGTGCTTTTTCCCCCCTTGTTATTTAACGCAAAACTCTTTCACACGAAATTACAATGCAAGACAGAAAAATTATATTTAAAAAAATTATAGATATAAACTTTTAACGTTCTTATCTTTACACTTTATTAGCGCTATCATTATTTAATTTTTTTTTAGTATCGAAACAACTATATTTAATTAGTGCAATATGTTTTTTTTTCTTTTTTCAATATTAATGGTACAGGTATTCGGCTATAATCCGTATTCTTTTTTATTTTGTCGGAACAACACACAACATTAAATTAGGTATCTGAATAGCAATTAAACCTGGTTAAAATAGTTCTCACTAGATGGAACTGACAGTTATTTAAAAAATAGTGTAAGAAAATAAATGAAATAAATTCAATTATAAGAAAAAATTAATTATGTTTACGATTAAACAAAATTTAAAAAATCTATCAATGAGTTTATAATGCTTATTTCATTTACATTGCCGATAGTTAATTTCAAAGAATTAATAAAGAAATAAAAATTAAATTAGGATTTATCATTTACAATTATTTTTGATAATATTTTCCGGAAATTTTATGAGAAAATGCAAAACGATAATGTGATAGAAGACGGAAAATAATCAATATACTGTAGTTAGATCTTCTTAAATCATTTATCTAGTAAATAGAAAATCACTCAATTGTAAGAATTAAGCATATATACCTCTATATATAGAGCAATACAATTTTCTATATGAGGAAGAAATCAATAATAATACTTTTTACAGTTACAGACTTTTTCTAAATATTATTTTTTTCGAATTGGATTCATCTGTGGAGATAGATTTATCCGAGTGGATAAATATTCATCATAAGAAGCGGTTGTCTGTATATTAATATCGGTTCAAGAAATGATATAGGAGAAAGTTCTGTATAAAGTTTTTTGCAATAAAAAAAATAATAATAATATTCAGTGACTTCCATAAAAAAACTAAGAAAATATAGTTTTCATTTATAGTAAATCTGAAAATATAAACTTTATATAAAAATAAAAGTTTAGATCTTTCCTGTTCTTTGAACAGTGAAATTTCTTTCAATTGGAAACTGACCTGGTGCAATATATTCTTGTGCGAGTAGAACATCTCCAATAGAATTGGTCGTGTGTTCAGCTCTCTTTATGATACGGATAGAATCTAAACAGTCTCCCATTACACAAGCCAGCGTCAGATGTGTAGGAGGTAACAGTTTGCAGAAGATAAATGAACATCATGGTTGAGCGGCGTCTTGACAGAGAAGGACAGAAGGATGAGCAGCGACTTCGCAGATACAATTATCTGTGCTGGTCAGTGACATGTCACACTATCTTCCCGATCGGATGTATCTCTTGTTTAATTCAACATTCTGCAAAATAGCACCATTTATTTGTATTAAGTCTTATATATTGAATATAATCATCTTTATACATAAATTTTGTACGAAGCGTTATATAGTTAACGTGTCTGCCTATATAATCTCGTCGTTTTACAAGCAAAATAAATCTGAAAATGTTGCAAAATATAAGTCTACTATAAAATATATTTAAATTTTTTATTGACAAAGATGTAACATGGGAAATTTCCTGGTAGACGATGTAAATTTATTTCAGAGATTTTATCTGTAGATCTATTAAGCTAATAGTACTGAAGCGAATCGGTGATTGAAAATTTGATAGGAAGAGTCTAACAATAAACGGATAAGCTGTTTGCTTTAGAACAGATTGGACAGGAACCAGCTTAACTTAACAATTTTAATGATATTTTATGAGAGTTTTTTTAAAAGCAGGAATAAAACTTTTATTAGAAATATGGAATTTTATCACATTTCTATAAAGTAATAAATTTTATTTTTAAAATATATTAACCTGATTATTGATTAATTTAATTTTTATTATAGTCAGTTGAGCTTTTAAGTTTTTATTAAGGAAACAACATTAATTTAATATGAAAAATTATGCTTACTTAAAGTATGACACATTTAAAAGGTATAACGCAAATTAACTAATAAACAATTTAATTATAAGAAACAAAAATATGTTTTCAAATATATACATAGGCCTATATTTTTATTATATAAAGCATTTAGTTTTAAAAATTTGTTTCTTTAAGTGAAATATTTACTTTGTTTTCAATTAAATTCTAAGTAAGAACTCTCGCTTTTGAGATTTACTAGCTTAATTTTGTTATATCGACGTTTACGAAAACATCAAGAAGTTTATAGGGTTAAGTTTAGAAGATACTTTTGAAAATTTGCACTGGAAGGAGCATTTGCACGACAGCTGTACGATATAGATCAGAGTGTTACTTCGGATAGAATTAATTCCATGCGGGAATACGAGTTTATGAAAACAAGAATAATTTTATTTTAAGTTTACTGTTATATTTCCACTTTTCGAGTAGTAATTTAACTCTTGTTAATTAATAAATAAACATTCGTTTTATTTAAAATCTAAAAATTATTTTTCATAAGGCAATCGGAGACTAAAGCAGAACAAAATTCTTCTATTAGTTGTTTGAATAATAGATTTTTGCAGTAAAAAAGTTTTTTAAGTAAAATATTATGTTACATGATAGACGGTGTAAATATCACGTAAGTGCATGGCGGAATTCCTATTTTATCTTAATTTAAAAGGATAAGAACATCACATCATCAACAAAGGATGAAGAGAGCAATCAAACCGACAAAGTAAATTAATGAAATATTATAACTGCTAGACTTTGTATGAGTATAACCAAGTACAAAAATACAATTGTAGACGTCAGAAATATTCTTTTTTGGAATGATTATCAAGTCAAGTCAGTAGGTGAAGATTGATTAATTTAATTCGTCGGCAATATCAGTGGAGTTCATCGGACGTATCTTGAAAGGAGATCTGATTAACTGTAGACAAACATAAGTTGAGTGGATCTCAAGAGAGTTGTTTGAAGTATCGAATTTGAGCGATGGCACTTTAAGTGGACAAGCACCATTATAGTGTTAACGAGAAAGCAGTAAAACGAGCCGTTCTTTAGGTTTAATGGGCCGAAAGAGTAGATGCGTGCTTCTTTCACTGAAATCAGCTGATTCGAAGCATGTCAACTGATATTTCACTCAAGAAATTATCACAAATGGATGAAGTACGATTTCTTTCTTAGCCAACTAAATGGATCAAACAATTATCGATTCTCGATAATTCTATATTTCTTCAATCAATCTGACAGATCTAATTTTCTTTCATAACTCGCTACCTCGCTAATATTTCTTTTCATTCCGTAAGTTATCAATCTGGTATCATAAATCAGCTTCGTTTTTTTCTTTATTTTCGTAAAATTTGATTTAATATTTACGAAAAGTTACAAATTACTCTAGGATGAGTTGCAGTAGAATAATTGGCGATATATTTAGAACAATTTTCTAAGGTTTCATATTACTAAAACCTGATGCAGGTATAATTTAATTGGTTATAATTATCTGTATCACTATAGGCTATACTGAAATCAAATAACATCTATTATATTAAATTTTAGATGTTTGTAATGTATTTTGTAACAATGCAATGCGGAGGTAATATCGAAGTGAGTGATTAACATTACATGGTATCACAAAGCAAAATTTCATTATTTCGAGTAAAATTAGTCGTTTAAACAATTTTAAATTTAATAAACATAATGAATTGTATTAAATTTAAATGCTTCTCCCAAAAATATGAGGAAAATTTTATGCAATCTAGTTAAATCAATATCAAAATTATAATTCTCTCCTCTATCCTGCATTATCATCAGCTATAGTTCGAAATAGCTATCTTTACGTGAGACAAAATAGCCGAAAATTTGTTTGAAAGAAAAAAAATATCTTGTAAACTAATGTAATTCGATGATAAATTAATTTAATATAAAGAAATCATATTAATTTTAACAAAATGTTTAAATGAAAGCGAAAGGTTCTTAGGCAATTTTGATATTCTACTGATTAAACTTGACAGATTATTACAGTTAAAGCTGAAAATCTTAAGAATGTCGTCCACTATTAAAAGGAAAAGTAAAAAGCTGATTAAACAATGTTACGGCGGACATTAAGGATACCAAATATACGTTCTCAGAAAGAGCATTCGAAGAAATTTTTCTCAACTTTTCCAACAATCTAACAGCGATGATTTTTTTTCCTTTTTTTTTCCCTGCCTCTCTCACTTAATTTATGTCTGGTCATGGAAAACTTAAGCATACTTACACAGTGTACATATATAGAGCAAATAGCGACACCACCTTACACGGGCCTCAAACTATGATAGAACATCGGAAATTTTAACACAAAAAATTCGAGAAACACACCATCTATTTTTAAAGTACTTATTTATTTATTTTTTTAAAATATTTTCTTTAAACTATTTCTATTAATGTTAAAATTTATTTTGTTTAAAGTGAGCTTTAAAATTATTTATCTAAAGTTAAATTCGAGAAAATCGATTTTAAAGCGATAAATGAACCAATTAAATATTCGTTTGTAATTTCTTTATAATCTTTAAATTAATTAGTAAACTAAGATATAATTNGGATAAGAAAAATGGCTACTAACTCATAAATAATAGCAGGCTTGCTTCTAGTCTCCGGTAGACTAGAAGAATACCAATTGCACCAAACTTAGGCACGAAACTTTAGAAGCTAATAAGCTATTCGCTTGTATATAAAACAAATCTCTTAACAAAAAAAAAATATTAATATAAAAAAAAAATGTGTAAATTATTCTCAAAAAGACTTTTCTATTCCTTTTTTTTCTAATAATATTTCAGCTTATTTAACAGGAAAACTTCATTATTATTCAATTTACGTTCGATTTTTAGATTTAAAAAAAAAAAGAATAATTTTAAATCTTAAGAGTATTAAAAATTCTTAGCGAAATTTATAACTCGATTATTTTTCTAACATCCGAGTTAAGTACAAATACAGAAAATTTCTCGAAAGAAATTTCGAAAAAAATCACATATTAAATTCCTATTCAAAGTGAAAATGGCTGTTGAAGCTATAAAAATAGAACATACGCTTAGTCCATTAACTTTGGTAGTATGTTAGATCAAATGTATAAAACCTCTTTTTGACAGATGTTGCATGTTTTGTAGGCCTATAAAATAACAATGACAAAATACATGATCATCATTAAATTTTAACGAAGTGCTTTCGTTTAAAAAAAAAAAAAAAGAAAAAGAAAAGCAAAAACAAAAAAGACCATTTTTAGCATTTTTATATTTTATCTTAAAGACTTTTAAATTTCTATTTCGTATATTTATAATGTAAACATAATTAACTTTTTTTCTTTTTTATATAAATATGAGAGAAGAATA
>NW_019387050.1:0-15617 GCF_000671375.1 Centruroides sculpturatus | reverse complement strand
TATCTTAAAAAATTAATAAAAGTATAATAATCGGTCAATACATCACAGAAAAATATTCAAATCTTCTGCATTCAAGTCCAAGCTGATCATCAGAAAGACAACTAACTTGGATTTGAGAATTGATCTAGATATATTACAGTGATCCTTGTCATCTGGTTAACCCATTGTGGACATGACCCAACCTATAATGGGCATAAAAAAATATCTTAAGTATCACAAGACAGGAAAGTAATTCTATATATATCTGTTTCATTTGATGAATACCAAAATTACAATACTGATAAGATATAGTGATGATATTGCTTATAAAGATACTAATATATATAATTTTGCTAAGATAATCAGGTTTTTTGGCATGTCGGAGCTTTTTTCTGATGATTTACTGAATAGTTGCAATATATTGAGAAATATAAACAATGTTATACTTTCTTGCAGAATATCAAAGGACATAAGTATCATAATCGCGAAGACTTTTATAATGATGTGGAATTATTATGGAAGAACAGTTTAACATTTAATGGAGCTGAAAGTCAGTTTACCAGAAAAGCAAAAGAAATAGTAGAAGCATGCAGAGCTGCTCTTGACGAGGTACAAATATTTGGCGACCCTTTTATTTGAATATAACATTATTTATATTTATTTATTTGTTTTATTTTTTCTGCAGCAAGACGAACAACTGACGCAACTGGAGCATGCCATTGCAGCCGTACAGGAAGCGGCTCTCGATGCGGCCGAAACGGATTCGGTCGTCACTGGAAATTCTGCACCTCACGAAGACAGCATGATGATGGAAGATAATACTAAAGATGAAGAGATGCAAGACAAGATATCTCATAGTTTTAATCAGGTAAGCTTTTTTTGATAACATAATTTGTTAATGCAGATAGTCCTCAATTAATGTTAGATACATTTCTTGAAAGGAGAAATGTATTAAGTGAATGTTTTGTATAATGTTTAGTAAACTCAGATTCAGATACACACTATTGCAATTCTTCATTTGCTTGTTGTTTTCCCAGAAAGACATTTTACAGTTTTCCCATCTTTCTCACTACTACATCTTTCTTGAAGGTCCAGATATAAACTCTTGACTTAGCTGACTTCTACTTCTACTACAGTGAAACATATATTAATGGACATCTTTCTATAATGAACAGTTTTTGCTCTATGGTATAAATAAAGCATAAAACTTCATTATAGTTAACTTTTCTAAAGTGGATATTGTTTATTATGGACACAGAGACACACAGATTGTATGATTGATGTCTTGACCTTCCTTAATGGATGTAGAAGATAACCATTGAGTTAACATCCTTGTTTGCAGTATCTGTGATTGCAGTCAAATCAGTTTCAGAAACTCAATAATCTGAGTTCTTAAAATTGATTTGATTGCATGGCTTATTATTATTGTAATATGGTTTATGACATATTACAGATTCTACATTGGCTAACTTACAATTGTATTAATTAGCTTAATATATCTGTTTATTTCAGTTTATAAAAGGTATGTGCATCTTACAACCATAATTAGCAGAAACAATGTTTTTCAATGCACTAATGCATTGAAAAACATTGTTTTAACATCAATGAGGTTGGTTGAAAACAGTTCTATGGACATACATTTAGTCTCATAATGTGTTACTTAGAATCTACTTGGCTGATGGTGTCTAATATGAGGGAACTATTGCAGGAGAGTGGACAGCACACAACCCTAATTATACAAAGTCAAAATGATTCTATTAGAGTTATGTGCCATGTTCCTATGAAAACATCCCATATTAGATGACATGAGCTGCCACTATTTATGGAAAATTGAAATATTTCTAAATAGCCAATTGGTGATAAATATAGTTTCATTTAGTGGTTGAGTGTATCATAAACAAGATGATGGACCCTTTGTGTAGGCTACTTGCCCTACTCTGGATTAGTTATTAAATGGTTTCTGAATACTTATAGAAATATCTATGATTGATGTATTGCTGTGGAATTATTGTGGAAGAACAGTTTAACTTTTAACAGATTAGAAAGTCAGTTTATCAGAAAAGCATCTAGAGTCATTCTCAATACCTGTGCTGAATTTAAAAGCTTTAAATGAATGATTTTAAAAATTTTGAAAGCAGCTCGATAAGCTATTGGGAGAATTGACTAGAGTCAATTGCAATGCAGTAGCAAGTAGAAGCTAAACTTACTTTTGTTATTACTGTTTATTCTTCAGAAAATATTTAAAACACAGATGAAACAGGATTGTTCTTTCACACTCTTTCAAACAAAACTTTACTAATGGAACATGTTTCATCCTTGAAGGTCACAGAGTAGCAAAAGAATAACTAACAATTCTGATATGTGCGAATATGAGTGACGAATGCAAATACTCCCTGGTGGTTGGAAAGGCTGTCAAACAAAGATATTTTAAGAATATAGACAACATAATTTGAAATAGAATGGAAATCAAACAAAAAGATTGGAATGTGTAAACAGGAAAGTGCTTTTGCTTCTTGAGAATGTCGAGATCATATTTTACCACCAAAATGTTGCTTTAATTTTTAAATCTCTCTCATCAAAGTGTGATTCATATTACAGACAAAGGTTATAAAGCACATTTTAAGCAATGCTCCCCACAATAGTGGAGCATTGCTTAAAATGTTAAACATCATCAGTCAACACTGATTCTAAGTGACACAAGACGACAAGTTATGAGACTAAATGAATATCCACAGTAGCGGAGCATTACTTGAAATGCTGACAAAGAAACTTGGATTTTATGAGTTCAAGTACTTGAACAGGACTATGCCGTGTTATGATACAGAGAAGCAGTCACATCAGGCAGCACCATAAGAGGGCGACATTTCAAAGACTTGCATCATACTGAAAAAATCTACCACATGGCTCTGTGCTTGAAGATAGGTTTTGCCATCAATTCAGAGTTGTTTCTTGAAAGCTGGATTTCCTTCCAATAATGAGAATGCTTACAATTTTGTGGCATTAATTATATTTGATATGGAGACAACACAGAGTTTCACGAATGCAGCGGATTTTATTATTATACCATCTAATGCTTGCTGAGAGATTTTATTTGACTGATTGTTTTCATCCTATTTTATAGACCATTTTCAGGTATGAAATCCAGAGTATAAACCATTACAAAATGTTCTATTTCTCAACAAGCATTAGGTAGCATAGTACTGTGATTGTCTTTCTTTGCTAGTGCAATTTACTATGTATCTCAACTTAATGTAAAAACAATTCCTTGGTCACTTTTTGAGAATCAAGAAAGTGAGAATAAATAAAAATAGAAACTTTTTTAAATATAGTCTGCACTAAGTGAAGTTTAGATTGATCATACATCTAAATGACTAATAACATTTGACCCTGACAATTTACACCTTGGTTACATTATGCTGAAATTATGTAGAAACAGTTCTTTGACACACAATATTGATTTAATGGAAGGTGTTATATATATATATATATATATTATCCACTATTTTATCACTGACTTGTAATTCATTAATCTAACTTACTAAAAACTACAACTTACAAGTTAGTTGCATAAAACTTACTGTTATGGCATTACTTGCACTGAATTTGTTCATAGAAGTAGAATGGCATCTATCAGGTCCCCTTTTGTAGATAGATGAAGATCAGATTTAATGAACCAAAGTCCAGAAAACAAATATTTGTTGCTAATTTTTGTTGCTGGTACTATGATGACTTTTTGAACAATCATCTGAATACGTGGTTATAGTTTATTTAAGATAGACGTCCAATCAAGTTTTTTCAGCCTTCATTAAGATATTACAAAATTTAGAATGAAATATTGCAATCTGACTCACAGGTTATTTTGGCTATTATCTAAAGTTTGCATCTGTTTGATGGCATTTGGCCTTTCCTTTCAAATCCAGATGCTTGTCGTTATCTCTAGATTCAGAAGTGGAAAATGAATGTTGAATTTGAACATTATGTCAGCTCTCCAAGTCTTTTCATACAGATGGCTACTACAAAAATAGCTGTTAGCAGGACATCCTTATCTACAAGAATTCTTTCTCTAGACTCCACTGATATACTTATACTGTTTTCCTGTTTGACTTAATTTGAATTTAGGATTACTCCATTCTTTAAAGAATGCTCTCGGAGCAAAGATTGAAGTTGGGCTACTTCCTCCCATTGATGGTCTGTTGTTACATTACAGCTATCCATATCTTCCAGGACAGGATTCAACTACAAGAATCACAAAATCATGAGATATGTGCTATTCATCTAGTGACCTGGTCACTAGATGAATAGCACATATCTCATGATTTGTGGTCAATTATGGCACTCGGTCATGGGTACTAGAGTATCAAGTTCTGTATTCTTGGCCTAAAAGCAAAACCTGCTTTAAATGTAGTGTCGTCACATGTGGCCAATTGCAAAATGTTGACTGCACAATGCATATGCTTTTGATACTTGAGAGACAACCACTCAACCTCTTTCAAACATCTCATCTAAATGATCTGTATCACTATTTTCCTTTTCTTCATTCACCTGGTGTTCCAGCTCATCCCTCTCTTTCTTTACATTTGATTTGTTTACAACTTTTGTCATAGTTGAGACACTATCAGTTACAATGGCTATCTGATAAGCTTCTTACAATAATTTTATGTTCATCACTCATAAACTGAATGTTTGCAGTAAAATAGTTCATTCTTTGACAAGAACAGGCACCCATTTTTAAGAAGAAATATTTACCTTTCAGAATTCTGTTTGGCTTCATTAACCATCATGGTTTTAATGACATGTCTTTCAAACGAAATCCCTACCTTTCTAGCTATTTTTCCATTCATGTCTAGGAATGTTTTAGAGGAGAAAACTTAGAAATATCACTTTTTACAGCCAAAGTTAATGATGGATTGCCTGAATTTTTCAAAAGTCACAAATACGGTAACTTTTTGAGGTTCAAAATATTTCATGACTGATTCCTGAGCCTTAGACTTTTCTTTATTCTTCTGTTTGTCCAACTCTAAGGAATTGGAGTCAGCAAAACAATTTGACACCACCAACACAAGACTTCCAGTCCCATTTGTAACCACAAAAACATGTGGCCAATATATAAATCTACATGATTTTGAAATTTGGAGCTTTCTGTCAAGCGGTAATTGCCTTAAAAACCAAGGAAAACATACACTTGCTAAAGCGCAATTCGCCACAATCTGGCAAACAAGAAACAAAACATTAATAAACTATGCCACAGATTGGTAGATATTAAACACATTACACTTAATAAAACTGTTTTCTGTATTTTTAAATGAATAAAATGAACATTTTTCTTTAATTTAAAAGTTGGAAGGTCCTGTAAATCGAGATCATTTAATATTAATAAACGCCAATGAACAGAAAGCCAAACTGAATTTGGCTTTCTGTTCATTGCGGAAATACATTATTGATTAATGATAGTTCTCAAAAATAGATAAGTTATTCAGTTTATTTTTTTTACATTTGTCTCAGAACCTCATAAATTAATTCATATATAAGTTTAACTGTAAAATCAATATCCATCAATAAAATCTAAAGATCGGCTCTTTTATAGAATTCTTTTTAGCATAAGATTTTACAGTTTCTTTCATAAATGCAGCATTAAAGAATATCATTTGACGTCGTTGACCCTTCCAAAAAATATGGGAAATATAGCTTAAATGAATTTGATTGTACAAATAATCAAGTTAAAAATTGCATTCAAATTTGTAATTACATAATCTAGGTGCAGTTTATCTGCATGTTTAATATTGATTAAGCATTCGTTCTGTTTTAATTAAATTTAACACATTTTAAAATTCATTTACAGCAGATTAGTATAACTCATTATCTGATAAAAATAGTCGTTTCTGATGAATGATTATCGCATTGCTCATTAACATGCAAAACAATAAAGAGGATTCAATCACTTTTGCTGATTCTGAGATGCTCTCGTTGCATAGTTCTCTGGAATTGTTTGTTTAAAATATCAGTTTGAGAACTGCATTAATAAGTCACGTGACACATTTTGACTTTGTCTTCTTTTTTTGATTAATTCTTTAATATTTAAGGGATTTAATTCAGAAATTTTTTGTCGGTTATATTTGTGGTTGTTAGAAGCAAAACCTCACAACAGTGAAAGTAACTAGATGCGGTTGTCAAGGCACTATAAAATTACAATTACAAGTTTTAAAATTACAACTAATACTTAAATATAAACACAATTAAAAAGCTATAATAATTTTATTAAATTTTAAATATTTTTCAGGGTAAAGATGATCAAGAATTTATGGAAGGAGATTATGAAGAAGAATCTATGTCTTATTATCACCAAAGACATACCGGCGAAGGTGACGACGGCAGCGTTCTTGCCAAAGATCTACAAATAACTCCTGAGAATTCAGATAACGAAGGCAGCGATTTGGGCATCAGCGAGAGTGATGAAGAAGGAAGAGAAATGTCCGACTTGGTGGAACAAGAAAACAGTCTGATTGTGGTGGAAGATGGTAACATCGCGTATCAGGAGGAATCTGTCAATGTAGATAATGAAGTCATCGACGAAAATTACGATCCTTCTGATTTTCTCCTGAGAGGGCAGTATGAATTTCAGCAGAATAAAGAAGAGATGCAGATCGAGAATACTGAGAACGTTATAACGAACGACCTGGCCGTCTCGGACTCTGAGGAAGAGATGGCTGTCAGACAGGATTCTTCAGATAGAAATGAAGACGAAGAAGTAGATCTTTGGTTTTAATTATTTAGTTTCGTGTGACCTTTGTCTTAATGTCTAGGTATCTTATCAGTTAAAACCAAAGTCTTGGTACATTGAGAATTATAAACATGACTTCAACACTTCAAAAACACATGAAACCTGGATTTTAACATCTAATGTATTCAAAAACATACAACAGAATACTACCAAATTACCATCAAAACCCATCCATATAAGATTTTAATGTATATAATCTCATTTTATTTATCAAAAATTCTACTGCGATACAAAAAACATGAGCATAATTTTTAAAATTAGGACGGAGAGTCGCGCTTTATGCTCTTCTTCATTTGATATGTTTAGTTTACATAAGTCCTCTCAATGCCGTTTTTATACATTATAATCTTGATAAATTGTCATGGATATAATGTATAAAAACTGCAAGATTGCTTGAGGAACCAGTGGCAAAAACATGTTAATGTTATCGCATACGAATATGTACATAACTATAACTTTTTTGGTAATATTTTATTTGAGAGTTGTCTAGTATAGAAGATTAGACAAAATGATTTCAACATTATATCCATGACAAAAACTGTTATCAAAATCCTTACCGTAATTTGGTTGGACTTCACTTGGCAGTTGAATTTGCACGCCACATTCTCTAATCTGTCGACCAATCTATCCATGAAATCTAATTATTTCTACAAATTTCTCCAATCTCAGTCTTTATAACTAGCCCCAAAAACTGCATGACAAAGTTGTCTCCTGTGAAAATCATTTTGACTGATCTTGTATATGTTTTTGGGAATTGGATACGTACGTGAACTTCATTTTTTATGGTTTTAAGATTTTAAAAAAACAAACTATTAAGAAATCATAAGAAACATTTTAAATTGTTATGATTTCCTGTACGTCAGTCTGAGCTTTGTACATTTGCAGAAATCAACTGTGATGTTTTTTAGTACCAATTATTGTTTTAACAATAAAATTGTTCCATATACATGTATCTAGAGTACATTATTTAACATTTACATCCACTTTTAGGAAGTAGAAATTCAGAAAAATATCCAAAACAGTTTACTTTCATATAAATAAACTCTTAAAAACACCATTACATGTGAACTATATATACATTATTTAACGCTTATATCTGTTTTTTGTATGTGGATATCTAAAAAATATAGAAAAGAAGACGACGATATAGTACTCGTCGAAAGTACTTTTGATACAAGAAAAATCGTATTAACGCTGAACTCAGTGCTTTTTATCAAGAAGGCTAAAAAATAACTTCATACAAGAGTAAAATATTCTAAAAACATCACTATGCTCTCCATACATAGTTTATTATTATTACATTAAGAAAAATTTATGCATTTGTAGAGCACTACATCACAATTTTATCTATTTTTTAGAACAGAAATCTAAAAATTTCAACTTTTTTATTAAATTTTATATAAATATATTTCTAAGAATATTATAGTAAAGTGCAAGCAATCAGCGTAATGATCTTTTTAGAATATTTTACATAAGAGTAAGGGAAAAGTTGAATTTTTTAGATTACTACATCTAAAATATTGATATAAATGTGGAGACAATGCACTAGAGGTATATTAAATTAATAGAATAATGTATCTCTGATGTGTTATTAATATATCAGTTTTTTAGATAAAGATTGTTGTTTTTCTACTTTTATGAAGGCTACTGAAACCTAAACTTATGTATAAAATAATAATAATAAAAATACTGTGTCAAGTCATACAAAGTTAACACCAGTGCAATTTTTAGGTATGAAAATCTAAAAATAATCCAAAAGCTAATTAACAAAACATCATTAAATTAATAAATTGCAAGTGTTGATGGTATCTTTAGCACATTATCCTATATTTAAATCAATTTTTTTAGATTAGAGCTCCAAAAATACATCAAAATTTCTCCACTTTACACAAATCATCATTACACTAACTTCACACAGTTTATTCTATTTATTTTAATGTATTTACATTAAAATAAATAGAATAAACTGTGTGAAGTTAGTGTAATGATGATTTTAGAACAGTATTCCTGTATAAAAGTGGAGAAATTTGAGTGTTTTTGGATTTCTACATCAAAAAACTTTACAGAAATGTACAGTAATATGCTAAAGACACATTAATTAATATAAAAATAGAATATAAACCTCATGGTTAGTGTAATGATGTGAATAGAAGAGTTTAGCAAGTATCTCTGGTATATAAACCTACACTTATATCTAAAAGTCAAGTTTCTTTTTGGATTTCTAAAAAAAAAATAGCCATTAAAATGGGTTTATTTTATTATTTTACACTAATCTAATGTAAAAATCCAAAAAAAAACCTCAAAATTTCTTTAATTTTATATAGAAATAAATCGTTCTAAAAACATCATTAGACTGTCCAGTTGCAGTTTATTTATTATAGAAGCCAGTTAAGACACAAGTATTTAAAATTATTGCAATAAAAATCTTTATTGAAAGCTATAGAGAAACACAACACTTGGGAGTAAATTAAGTGAGGATAGTGTTTCTAAAAGTAGCAATAAAGTGTAAATCCCAGGAGGATCGTAACGACGACAACCACTATCCTTACTAAAGATCACGTTTCTTAGAAAGTGTTGTGTTAGCAACTGTTACATCCACCCTTTAATGTAAAAGAATGTTTTTTTGGATCGAATACATCAAAAAAATTGAGGTTTAACAAAAAAAATACAATACAAATTCACTCCCTAATGGATAAAAATATAAATCTCACATTGGGTTTAGCATATATCAATTTTTTAGATTTAAAAATCCAAATTTTTTTCTGAGTTTCTATAAAGTAAACCGTTCTAAAAACACCCTTACACTCATCACACTCAATTTTTTAGATTAGAAATCGAGTTTTTTTTAGATTTATACAGAGTAAATCCTTCTAAAACAACCGTTACATCCCTCACAAGCAGTTTTTTTCTATAATTTTACATTAATTTAATTGTATTTCCAGTACATTATCCAGGACTTACTGTTTTTTTTTTTTTTGATGAGCTTTCAGAGGCTTTCTTTATCTTTTAACTATTGCTTAATTTATAAGATTTTTAAAAATAATTTCACCGCTTTTTTTGATGTTTTAGTATTAATTTCTTATACAAAATCGTGTTTTTATACCGTACACAATTGTATTTTTTTGAATAATTCTAAAAAGACTTTTATTCTTAAATTACTGCTTAATTTATTTGATTTTTTTTCATAATTTTCATTTAATTTTTCGAAGTATTTACTGCATTTTTTAAAACTTATATAATGTAAAAGATCAGATTTTTATACACTTACCTACCCTCCAGTTACTACTAAATTCCTCTGATTATGCTGATGGTTACATTGATTTTTTTGAAGTTTCTTTGTATTTTTGACATTTACCATTATGCTTTTTTATCTTGCATACCTAACAGACTATTTTTTAAACAAAAATCTAAAAAAAGTTCAACTTTTATAGACATTACCCTTAAATTCTCCAGTCATTTCACTTTCTTGATAAGAAATTTACACAAAATTCATTGATTTTTTTTTCTTTTTTAGATTTTTGCACTGTGCAATTACTTAACTCTGCTTTCTGCATAAATATTTAATTGTTATTTTTAGATATTATCCAAAAATCCCGATTTTTGTAGACGTTTTTTACAGAAACTTCCACTCAATTCGTTGATTTTGTTGTAATTTTAGTAATATTTTTGGAATTTTTTCGGATTTTCTTTATTTCATTTTCTCGAAAAAATCAGATTCTATATTAATACAAAAAAAATAAAAAAATATATCGATTACTTGATTTTTAAAATGGAGATTTATGCCAAAACCCGACATGAACTTTTCATAAAATTTTTTTTTTAAAGATTTATCCATAATTTAATTTTATATTCTTTAACATTTTAAAATATTTATTTTAACTTTTTTAGAACGACCCAGAGACTTCTCCTACATCTAAAAAAAAGTTTTTTTTTCTGCTTTGAAATACTCTTATTTGATTTTTTTAAAAATAATTATTATAATTTGAAATGCAATAACGTTATTTATCATAAAAATACCATTCGAGATTCATCCAAAAAAATACAGAAACCAAGAAAAAAAATTTTTTTTCATAAAAAAAAATACGCATTTAAATTTAATTTTATGCTTTTTTAGATTTAATAAATGCAATTATTTTTAATCTAAAACGCCATTAAATATTAACCAAAAACACCAAAAAAACTTAATTGTTTTTATTAAAAAACACACTTTAGTAACACACACAATTTAATTACATTTATGTTTATTTTTAGATTGAAAAAATAAAAAAAAAAATGCAAATATTTGACCGATCACGTGGATTTTTTGAAAGATTTTTTTTTAATTGGATTTCTTCATTAATATATTTTTTTATGATACCAACAAGTTGCTCATTACATTCATATTAATAAAAAAAAATAGGTTATTTTTTGTTGTAAGGTGTTTTTTGATATTATTTGTTGGTCGTTGTTGTCACCAGTGCTGCAAGGTGATGACATTTCTGCAAGATGACATCATAGCTATATTGTTTTCTGTGGGTTTTTTTTTTCCTTCAACACAGTTTCAAGCAGAATTTAATGAGATTATTATTTTTTTCTTTATTTTCCAAAAATACAAACAACAAAATCGACACAAAAATTATCTAAAACACTTTTAACTTGATCTATAAAACCACATGATTTAAAAAATTTGGCTCATCATCTAAGAAATAAATACAATTTAAAATGCAAAACTATTGAATAATAATAAATAATTTTTTTTGAATCTAATCTCTAAAACTGTAAAAATATTTTCCTACACTTATATCTAAAAGTCAAGTTTCTTTTTGGATTTCTAAAAAAAAAATAGCCATTAAAATGGGTTTATTTTATTATTTTACACTAATCTAATGTAAAAATCCAAAAAAAACCTCAAAATTTCTTTAATTTTATATAGAAATAAACCGTTCTAAAAACATCATTAGACTGTCCAGTTGCAGTTTATTTATTATAGAAGCCAGTTAAGACACAAGTATTTAAAATTATTGCAATAAAAATCTTTATTGAAAGCTATAGAGAAACACAACACTTGGGAGTAAATTAAGTGAGGATAGTGTTTCTAAAAGTAGCAATAAAGTGTAAATCCCAGGAGGATCGTAACGACGACAACCACTATCCTTACTAAAGATCACGTTTCTTAGAAAGTGTTGTGTTAGCAACTGTTACATCCACCCTTTAATGTAAAAGAATGTTTTTTTGGATCGAATACATCAAAAAAATTGAGGTTTAACAAAAAAAATACAATACAAATTCACTCCCTAATGGATAAAAATATAAATCTCACATTGGGTTTAGCATATATCAATTTTTTAGATTTAAAAATCCAAATTTTTTTCTGAGTTTCTATAAAGTAAACCGTTCTAAAAACACCCTTACACTCATCACACTCAATTTTTTAGATTAGAAATCGAGTTTTTTTTAGATTTATACAGAGTAAATCCTTCTAAAACAACCGTTACATCCCTCACAAGCAGTTTTTTTCTATAATTTTACATTAATTTAATTGTATTTCCAGTACATTATCCAGGACTTACTGTTTTTTTTTTTTTGGATGAGCTTTCAGAGGCTTTCTTTATCTTTTAACTATTGCTTAATTTATAAGATTTTTAAAAATAATTTCACCGCTTTTTTTGATGTTTTAGTATTAATTTCTTATACAAAATCGTGTTTTTATACCGTACACAATTGTATTTTTTTGAATAATTCTAAAAAGACTTTTATTCTTAAATTACTGCTTAATTTATTTGATTTTTTTTCATAATTTTCATTTAATTTTTCGAAGTATTTACTGCATTTTTTAAAACTTATATAATGTAAAAGATCAGATTTTTATACACTTACCTACCCTCCAGTTACTACTAAATTCCTCTGATTATGCTGATGGTTACATTGATTTTTTTGAAGTTTCTTTGTATTTTTGACATTTACCATTATGCTTTTTTATCTTGCATACCTAACAGACTATTTTTTAAACAAAAATCTAAAAAAAGTTCAACTTTTATAGACATTACCCTTAAATTCTCCAGTCATTTCACTTTCTTGATAAGAAATTTACACAAAATTCATTGATTTTTTTTCTTTTTTAGATTTTTGCACTGTGCAATTACTTAACTCTGCTTTCTGCATAAATATTTAATTGTTATTTTTAGATATTATCCAAAAATCCCGATTTTTGTAGACGTTTTTTACAGAAACTTCCACTCAATTCGTTGATTTTGTTGTAATTTTAGTAATATTTTTTGGAATTTTTTCGGATTTTCTTTATTTCATTTTCTCGAAAAAATCAGATTCTATATTAATACAAAAAAAATAAAAAAATATATCGATTACTTGATTTTTAAAATGNGATAACAGACAGACACACAGACGAACGACAATGAAAATTTACACGCCTACAATTTTTTTTTCAAATTTCTACCCAATTTACTAAATTGGTCATTTTTACGAGTTAAATTACTTAATATTTTTTACCGATTTTTCTAAAAAAACATGCATTTTTTGATGAGATTTCATCAAAAAAAAAAAAAATTCGAAATTGTTCCAACGATTAAAAACTAAAATAGAAAAGAAAATAATAATAATAATAATAAAATAAAATTGGCTAACAACTTTCAACCAACTGTCAATTGGGAAATTTGAGATCAGAATTTCTAAAAAAAGAAATTCTAGAGAGAGTTTTTTGGATTTCTGTTCGATAATGGTGCGAAATAGCCTTTAACTATTAACTGACTCTTCAGCAATTCGCTAGGGAATTGCTATCGAAAAGTCATAGGAAATTCTTCATCCATTCACTTGAACTGATGCCATGCAACAAGTTTTTTTTTTAGATTTGTTTGTGTTTTTTGATTCTCCATCAATGCCAATAGATTAACAATGTGTATACATCGAGTGAATGACAGCTCAACATCCATCAATGTCGGCCCATATGAATCTAGTAAACAGAAAAATACCATATTTGTTGGCAAATCTTTGTCCCTCAAGAATATAAAAATATAGAAAATATTTTTTAAAAAAAAATCAAATATTTTTCTAAAAAAACAGCAAAATATAGAAGTTTGCTGGTGCAGAATTTACTTAGAAAATAAATAAAAAATAAATAAATAAAGATGCTGGCGGCCTTTAACAATTTTTTAAAAAATAACTGCAGAAGACATTTATTTAAAATTTTTTTAGATTTATTATATAATTTAT
The DNA here is from genome assembly GCF_000671375.1 of Centruroides sculpturatus. Taxonomy (NCBI): domain Eukaryota; kingdom Metazoa; phylum Arthropoda; class Arachnida; order Scorpiones; family Buthidae; genus Centruroides; species Centruroides sculpturatus. The sequence goes on along the minus strand of NW_019387050.1, from coordinate 1,654 downwards.
CAGTAATGTAATACAAAAGATATTTTTGAAATTCGTACATAATTTCAGTTTTTTTTACAAGTTTGAATTTTCTTAAATTCGCGTTAATTTACTTACTATTTTTGCCATTAAATTTTCTTTTTGATCAAATTTACATGAATAGTAATCTGACGGAGACAGTCAGACAGACGGGCAACGAATGACACGACTTAATTCTTCATTTGAAATCAACTTTGGTTTACATGTCGGTCTTTAAAAATTAAAAAAAAATAACCATAAAGGATATTTATATGAAATTTTTTGGATTTTATAGCGGACTTTATCACTTACATAATTTTTTAAAAAACTTTTAAGTTTATGCATAATTTTTACTCTTTTTAGAGGCTCTAAAATTCGCGAGATGAAAAATTTCGTTGATTTATGTTAGTTTAATCGTTATTTTTAAAGATTAGTAAATTAATTTAATGAAATTTAGATAAATAATGATCTCGTACAGTTAGACAGACAGACGGGAAACGAAAAATAATCTAATTCTTCATTTAAATAACATTTATTCATAAGTAAGAGTTTAGTCATTCTCTTTTAATTGTTCGATTTTTTTAGACACGCAAATGAATTTTTTAGAAGAAGAATAAACGAATAAAACATAGAAAATTTACATAAATTCTCATTACAAAAGTAAATTTTATGGAAATTATGAGAAAATTAAATAATAATAAAAAAATATTTCAATGTCGTAGCTCTGAATTAAATTGTTATGTGGTCACGATCACAAATCCCAAACGTCGTGTCAAACTTGTAAAACGTTTATGAATATTTTTAGATAATTATTTGTTTTTTTTAATAGATAATTTGGCCACTTAAAAAAAAGACATTTTTACATAAAAAAGGAGTAAATTTTTGTATATTTATTACGTAAAAAAATAAACTATTAAGTCACTCAAGTACTGAAGCAATTTATTGATTTTAAGTCGTTGAAAGTGAAATTTTTTTTTGTTGTACGTTTGTCTGTCTGCTGATTTTTGAATGATGAGAAATCTGAGCTTTGGGAGTAATTATTATTTTTAAAAAAATCGTTTTTAGACATAAATTTTCATGGGTATATGTTTATGCTACTGTAAAATGTTCAGGTAAGCATTCTTCAAATTTCTAAAAAAGATTGTAATTTATAATCTAAAAAATAGTTTAAAAATTGTGTTTTATAAAAAGTATAAACTTTTTAGAGTTTATAAATATAAAAATACCTACAAAATCCTTTGAAGTTACATAAGCTAAACTATACTTGTAATTGGAGTGTAATTTGAAAATTTCAGCTCACTGTCTGTCTGTCTGTGCTTAATTTGTATGCTTAATTGATCTCAATTTTCTAAAAAAATTCCTATTAAAATCCAAATAATCAAATACAGTAACGTAGAATTTTTTTTTAGATTTTGTAGATTTAAAATTCTTGGAAATTAACTAAACTATTCTGTATATACAGTTGACCCCCATAACACTGTTGATTTTTCTGTTTTATATGAATTCCATGTTGTACGAGTCACTTAGATTTTACAAATTCGTGAGCCATTCACAGCCCGGCGCACGTATTTGTAAAATCTAAGTGACTCGTACAACATGGAATTCATATTAAACGGAATTATCAACAGTGTTATAGGGGGGTCGACTGTAAAATCTA
>NW_019387049.1:313275-334437 GCF_000671375.1 Centruroides sculpturatus | reverse complement strand
CCCCCAAACATATTTATGTAGCTAAAATTAGTTTTAACTAATGTTAAAAGTTAAAACTAGTTTTATCTAAAATCAAAACATGTACAGCAGTAAATTAACTAGACAAAAACCGTTTTGTCTAGTTAAAACTAGAATTTACTGTAGTCAAAAATAAATTTGAGTTAAAACTAGTTTTAACAAAGACATTCAGTATAAACTAGCTTTAACTAGACAAAACGGGTTTTAACAAAAACATTCAGTATAAACTAATTTCAACTAGTTAAAACGCGTTCTAACTAAAAACGGGTTTCGACTGTAACAGTAATATGCAGACTATTCGGGAAATATCTTTAGATACAGGATATTTGGTTCCTATTTTAGAGTGACTCAAAATTTTTGAATGAAACATATAACTATAATGCTTTTAATTAAATAGCGCCGGTATGTATAATGTTCTGTGAGTTATGTAATAATGTAAACTATGAGTTTACATCATTATATAAGTCAGTACATCATTATACGGAGACGTTCCAATCAGTGGTTTTAAAGGCCAAAAATGTTCAAAAATGTTTTAATATACACGGAACTATGCAATAAACTGTCTATTAATGATAATGAGTTTGATTCTTCTATTAATTTTACCTTTGTTCTGATTTTCTGTTAATTTAGTTGCAAACCACTAAATAATTGCAAACACTTTAAAGGCTGACTAGTGCCGGTTAGCATGGTGTCTGCCTTTAATATGCTTTTTAAGTGCTCCTTTTTTATATCATCATCTTTTGAAATTTCTGTTACATTTGACTGCTTATAACTGAAGTATGGACTTTTGATATGATTATCTAAAGCTTTAATACTGGTGTCGTTTCATATACAGATATCGAGGAATTCCCCACAACTTATTACTTTCGTATGCCAGTGCACTAAGCTCTTCCATCGGAAAGATACCTAAATAATGAAAAATTACCGATTACTTTTTGCATGCGAAAAAATATTGTGTGTTTTTTCTTGTTGACTGTTACAGTTATCTATATTTAAGAATAGCATTTCACTATATTTAATTACCTCATTAATATTTAAGCAGGAACACAATAATGTGAGATGCCGGGGGTTAAAGTGGAGTATAATAATCGAGTATAATTATAAAGGAGAGTTGAAAAAGTTGTTCGTTGTCAGGAAATGGGTTCGAATAGTCGTACTATCTGCCTTTATTTGTGCATGCGTTTTATCATTATTTGGATTTGGAATTTTTCTTAATTTTTTGCCCATTCCCGAAAATCGATTAGTAATTTGCTCGATATTTTATCATTTGGTTTCTATTTGGTTTGCTGGTGTAATCTTACATTCCATCGCTGTAGGATTTCTCTTGTTATACTTTATAATTTTAAAATTTGACAATATCCGTCAGGCTTTGTCAGAGTGCAGGCATAGTCCAGAAGGAATTAGAATTGCTGTAAAAATCGAAGAAAGAAAATTTGTTGAGTTATGCAAAATTACCAAAGAAGTAGACCATATATATTCTTACATAATATCGATTGTAGGCTTATGCGTCACAAATTCGATAGCATGTTGTTTGTATTACGTCATTTACGCCCCACCCGTAGATAAATTCTTCTTTGCATTGATGGCGTTGATTGTCACATTGTCATTTATTGCTGTTGGTGAGTCTGTTGCTGACATTCCAATGAAGGTATGTATAATATTGTAGTCTTTGTACTAAAAATATTATTAATTATTACTCTTTGTCTTCTACAACCCTTTTGTTAAATCATTACTATAAAAAATGCCATTTCCTATACAGAATTTCTAAGGTAGAAAAACAAATGATTTTTCACGTATATTCTACACCAGCAAGAAAGGGAAATTTTGCGATTAATTATTAGCACCTATTTGAAAAGAACTAGTTGTTTAATTATTTTCATTTGCAAATGGATAAAATGAAAAAATTAAGAATTTTTAGTGAATTTCTTTTAATTATGAAAATATTCGTATACCGATTACATTGATTTAAGGATAGGTAAAACTGATGTACGTGGTTCGTTAAATTGAAGAAAAAAGTAGAGGTGTTTTTATACAAATAATATGTTAAATCGGTATGCATGTAGGTTATATTTTTGTATAGAAATATTATTTTAGTGAAGTGTTTTCTAGTTTTACATAATATATTCTGAAATCTTGACATCTACGTGTTTTCAGTCAATTTATATATTAAACATGAAAGCTTATACATAGATCGAAAATTGAAGGTGTCAGTCGCAAATATCTGCTGAAAAAAAGAAATTAGTTTCAGAAGCTACTATGAAAAATCGCTGTATTTATGTGTGTTAAAAATAGTAATTGATATTGTAAAAATGAATTATCTAATGGAAGTGAAAACTTTATTATCTTGTTTTGACGGGATCATTGTTCGTTTGGTTTAGTTTAGTTTAATTCATAAAAGCAACGTGACATGTGGAAGATCTGCCAAACAGAATCAATTCCGAAAAATTTTTGTGGAAACTGGGTCCACCTTTCGTGACACTGAAGTGAATAAAACACCAAAAACCGCCAGTGGCCAGCTTGTTGGCAAAGCTATAACTAACCATAGTTCGTTGGTTTTATCACTCGGCCATTGCCGGGCAAGCTCTTTCAGATAACTGGAAACTTGTTTTTTGTGTGTTTTGGGAACATCAAACCGTATACAATTAAAATTAATGAAAATTTAATGAATTTTAATGTTACAGTATAGGATCTACTTCTAGGTCACTGTAATCGACAGATAATGTATTGATTATCAGATAAATGGTTTGTTTGTTGTTTATATTATACAGTATATACCAGTGGCATGCGGTGACATTTGATGATAAGAAAACTGTGGCAGCCCTGGGTAAAATCATTGAAAGCGTTATACGAAATTTTGGTCCACGCAGCTAAACCCTGAAAACCACGAGCTAAACCCTGAAAACTAGCTAAACGCATCCACGAGCTAAACCCTGAAAACTATCCCGTATTTGACAATACCGTGTTTCCATTGGAAATGGGTATATACGAATTCATATTCGAATATACAATAGTAATCTTTTCATTTGTTTTCACATGTATTACAGAAATTTGTAACAAGATACATAATACAATGATAATAAAATATTAATTTTAATTAATTCATAGTACGTTTAAATATGAAAAAAAATCGCACAATATGAAGTTATATGTTAGAAAATGCAAGGAAAGTGGAGCTTCTGCCGCTTTTATGGACGGCACGCCACTTGTACAGACTACATAACGCTACACGTTGTAGGTGTTTTCAAACGGTTTCAGATAACCCAGTGTTACTGCAAAAATTGATTATGTAGTACGCGGAATTAATAATTTAAATGTTGTTTTCGGGCTGCAGCTCCTAAGGAAGATTTGCGTATTTTGAGTATTTACGAATTGGACCTTATTGACAAGTGCAAGGTAAAATGTCTGTCAAACACTTAAAAGCTTTCATTGAAACAGATTTAGTTTATAATATTTGCAATATTATAAAACAAACAACTATTATTTGTTGTGTTTAAATATTTATTTGTAATTATTTATGACAATTTTTAAATTAATTTTAACATTGTCTTTTAGGTGGTAACATTTATGAAGTTTATGAATGGAAATTGGGTCGGTTTTCATTATTTCGGAACAATTCTCTTGACTAAAGTTTACATTCTTGAGGTAATTTCTCATTAATATTAATGCATTCTGATATCCGCCAGAGTAAACTTTTGTTTTTCTTAAAAATAATGTACCTTTATACTTGTGTATGAGCCATCTTCTTTCATTTTGATATCCTATACCCCCATTCCTATATCCTGTATCTTTAACATTTTTCTCTAATCATTTTCTCGTATTTTTTGTAAATTTATTTGAATGTTGTACGTTCATATATTTCTGAGCATGGTAATTTTAGAAGCTACCTAGCGATGTATAACCGGGCAGAAATTGCCTCATGCTTTTGCTCTACAGAAAACCTAGACAACGTCGACCATATGATCTACCGTTGTCCAATTTACAATGAAGATAGACTTATTCTGAAATTAGAAATCTTTATGCTTGGTTTCGGGTGGCAATGTCCAGACGACATGCTTGTTCAGAAGCCACTAACCAAAAGCCAATTCTAAGGCCAAGAAAATAAACTACATGCTGCTAAAATGTACTAGGTGCACCTGGTGACTAAATCATAACAGTTATAAAACTCTATACAATGGGGCAATACAACCAGTGATACTTTACGCGGAGTCTAGCTGCAAGATGTAATCAATACGGCAACGGAATATAGATTTTCTCTATTCTCTCGTTTTATTTTGTATGACGTTTCTGTTTACACGTGCACTAGATACTTGAGCTGTCAAAGTTATAAGCGTCCTTCTGTGAAAATTAATATTTATATAAAATTGAATATTATAACGTTGATTATTAATAACAATAATAAAAACATTGTTAATAATTAAAAAATAAATTTTCAATTGGTGTAGTTACATGTAACTATTGTAAATAAATTTTTCTAAATTTATAAAAAAATACAAGTGAAATTTGTATAATTATATTATATTTTTTTACTTATCTAATAGATTTTTATAATGTATTTTAATTTTTTTAATAGTTAAGAAGCTCAATATGGAGTGCTTTGTCAACGTTGATGCAATTCAAAGATCTGATGTCAGAAGAATACCTTTCTTCGATTTGCAATAAAACATTATTAAATAGTTTATATAATTAGAATGTAAGTAAATCAAAATAACAAAAGCCAGATTCGTAATAATGTAAAGTACAATTTTTCACTATTTTTGGTAGAAGAATAGTGTTTTTGTGATTGATTTTTTCAATGAGAAAAAATGTTTTAGTCTGTAATAGTAACTGTTATAAACTATTTATTGCTGTTTTTGTTTGTTTATATTTATTAAACAAGTCAAATTAATAGAAGTATCTCGCAACAACGTGTGAAAAAATACAAAATTATGTCAGACATTTTTCTCCATGTCATCTCTAATACTAAATCTGAATGCTTTGTCTTGTTTTAATTTACATAATGAGTAGTCTGTAAATAGTATACAATCTATCTTGTCATTGTAAAAGATTTAGTAACATTTTGGCTAATCCAGAAAAGTTTGGAGATGGGTTAACCCTGACACGTAGATAATCCTTTCTCATTACCCAATCACACTGATTTGTGAATCTGGTGTTAAGCCTTAGATTTGTGTAAAAGACTCGTGAATAGTTGCAGGAGAAACGTTTATATAATATGCTGTTTATTCTTTGAAAATATGAAAATACTTTCTGTTAGTCATTTTCTACAATTCTGTAACATTAGTGTTAAGAATAACTATTGACTTATAATCTAAAATGAAATACTTTCGTGTCTACAAGTGGATAGATAGACTATTAGATATATGATTACTTTATGTTTATTTAAAATTTATTTTTATACTTTTAGTTTACAATTAATATAAACATATTTTCGTTATATTATTTTATTACTTTATAGTTTGGATTGTTTAAGATTTACTACAGCTTAGACAGAGTAATTGAATGCGTACACTTAACCTAAAGAGAGACTGAAGGCTCAAAATTCCTTTTGGAGAAAAAGCAAAATATAAAAAATAAAAATAGATTTAGTTTCTGGATTTAATTCTTAAAAAAGAACTTACATACTTGATGAGTGTAATAATAAATCATAGTGAAATACGAAATTAAAAGCTATAAAAATAAAGTAGAAATGCATAATAAAATAAATGTTCATACTAACTTGTGAGGTATTCTAATTGTTTTAGTTACACATCTTTTAATACTATGTTGAATTAGTTTGTCATAGAAGGTCCTTTTGTCGAACATGTAATCAACCAACTAATGAGATGATTACTTTAATTTATCTTTTTCTTATTCGTTGGTTTTCTCAGATAAGTTGAAAATTTTATTAACTGTATACACGATAAAACAATTTATTTAAGATTGCTTACCACACTGGTAGAATTCACTGGAAGGCTCAATGGAGAACAAAGCAAATTGCTCTGAACACCGAGAAAGTAACAATTCCTATACAAAGTTGGTTTTCGTTTGCTTTGTTTACATTGATATAATAATAAGTTGTATGGCTTATAATATATATTTTGCTTCATGCTTGTTTACAGTCTGCCTACATTCAATGATCATAAAAAAAATATATTTATTATTAGATAACGACTGAACTTTTTAATCCTTGAAGCATTAATAAATTACAACCTTACTTTACTTTTACAACTCACACAAATGCTATTCAAGCAGCCAGTTGTGACTGCTTAAATGCTAGTCTTAATGCACTTGTGATATGAAAATAATTTATAGATGTGAACAGGAGGTTAAAGCAGGTTCGAAATACCTGCGGCGATTTTAAAAACTAGAATTCTAAACTCTTAAAATTATTAATAGATATTAAAATATTTAATGTAAATATTTAAATAAAAACAGTTCTTAAAACACTGTTAAACTTATTTCGTACACAATACTACACATACTTGTCAATGCACGCATTTGTCGTCCATCTACTTATTTTCAACTAGATTAGTTCACTAAATTTTCTGTTTGCTTAGTTTTTTGACAACTCTGTTGTTGGTTTTTTAGATAGTCATTCATGTGATCGATTATCTTAAACCAGTTTAAACCCAATAAATTGACTGTCCAGTCATTTCCCTCCATTGTTGCCATTTAGCGAATTGTCAAAATCCCACACTCTTCAAAACAGAGTAATAACTATGACTTAGTGGGTGAACAAATACCATTCAAGTAATCTTATTTCCTGATGTCTAAAATTTTCTTTGTTAATGAATAAATATATGTGTTTGTACATAAGTTAGATAGATAACCAGCATGATCTGGTTATCTATTCTATTAAACATTTTCAATAGAAATACACAATCAAATGTCACATTATGTAAACAAGTACAATTTATTTGTTAACGAAATTGAGTTTGCTGTTGTTTTGTTAACAATTTCCAAAAGGAGGACATTATTCCTGTAATTTAAAAAGTAATTTCTACTTAATTTAAGTATAAACTGTTTCAATGCTTTAAAAATAGTAAGCACAATGCTTCTTTGTTTCGTGTCAAAAAGAATTAATAAATTAATTCAAATAAACGTATTATTTACGAATGATTGTTTCATATTGTTCGATTTTTGTCATGAAATTTGAATAAAAGTGATCTCTTTGAAGGTTATTTCGTTTTATTCGTTAATTTCTTTTAACGAAAATTTAAACTAAAAAAGAAATAACCTAACAAGTTAATTAACTTTCACAGCAACATTTTAAACTCTGGTGGTTTTATTTGATATTATATTTTATTTAAAATACTTTTATATTTTTAACTATTATAAAATATCAAAAAGCTAAATTTGGACGTAAGAATGGGTGTTATAAAAATTTATAAATGTTAATAACGATTGAAATTTTCATTTAATCTGACCTTACTGAAGATATATATGACTCCCTTTATCTGCCCAAGCCGGCGACTTTTAATATGGAAAATTAAATGGCATTAAATTCATTTATGGCTGAATCCAAGACTTCAAAGTGTAAAAAATTATTGGCCGCTATTTTCAAATTACAGAACAATATGTTCCACTGGAATCCATCTGGCTACCTGTTTGTTTGTCTGTCATTCTAGAATCTAGAGAACATAAATATTACACTTTTAATGACTCAAATACAGTACAGCGTCGATTTTCCGAAAGTCAATCATCCGAAACATCAATTATCCGAAAGCATTCCAGTCGGCAAATTTAAATTTTCGCTAGTGCTGTGGAGCTGCAATCTTCAGCTATTTCTTGGGCTACTCAAATATTTTACGTTTTTTATACTAAATTAACATCTGAAGTATAATTTTTTATTATTTTTATATTTTTCAATATATTTATTTTGTTTGTACAAAATAAAAAAATAATTTTTAACGATACAATAGTCTTCGTCAGGCTTAACATCGACGAAAATTCAACGCGAAGCGACGCGCGACGGAGAAAAATTTCAACATGGGATAAATTAATCTATTTTTTCGTACATAATCAATTATCCGAAATATCAATTTTCCGAACAACCTCAGTTCCCAATTCATTCGGATAATCGACGCTCTACTCTACTTAGATTAAGAAAGTAAAAACGACATATGAAAATGGTAGTGATGGATGGTCTGGATTAACTATTAAGAACTTCTGGTTCAAAGCTGAAGTCATTATTTCAATTGAAAATTTTCTCCAGAATGGTGTTAGAGATAGCTGCATGAGTGTTGTTAATAGGAAAAGTAAAGTGTAGAGGGGAAGAGTGATTTAAGAAATATGAATGTACAAAACATGATGAATAACCCACAATTATTAACTATTTATTTCATATTTTCTAAAAAGTGAAATAAAAATCTAGCAAATTAAAAAATCTGAATTTGAAGAATGAAATCTGTTAAAATTTTTTACAGATATTTTACCTTCTACTTGTCAATAACATCCAACTGGTAACTAAATAAAATATGCAACTTTTTCATGGATGCTGCCGCCTGAAATAAATATATAAATCGTTTTTATAAAATTTATTATTTAGAAAATAAAATAAAGTATATTAATAACTCGATTATCCGAAATTCCGAATTATCCAAAGAAAATAAATTACAACGTATAACATTTTACGTATTAAGGAGTATAAAACAGTCAGCAAATTTCTCAGTGACTCCAAATTGCTGTCATCATTAGATTGTAGCACCGCGAAATTAAATCATGTACAAAATATGTACATAATTGTTGACCCCGTTTATAAAAATGAAATATGTCTTTACAATAAATTGCACAAACTTAAACAATTTTTTTTTTCGTTTTACATTAGTGTTAATAACATTCATAGCACAATTTCGAAAGGAATTTGTTAATAATATTACTATAGTAATGTATAAGCGATAAATCACATATTATTTTAATCAAATAAATTCTATGTAGAGATCTACATTGTTTCTATATTATGTCAGAACGATAATATTATACAAATTAAACACTAATACTTAATATTATATTTGGTTTATATAGTATAACATTAAAAATATCGGCTTACCCTTACAGGAACGCCAGCAATAATCACAGCAACAACAATGAATAATATTGTTAAGTTCGATGCCAAAAATCCAAAGAAGAATTTTTCTAAGGGTGGAGCAAAAATGACGTAATACAAACAACATGTCACTGAATTTGTGAGGCATAAGCTTAAAATCGAAAATATGTAAGAAAATTTATTATCTAATAACTCTGTAATATCACATAATTCAACAAATTTCCTTTCTTCTATTCTTCAAGACAGTTTAATTGTTTTCGAATGACCTCTACACCCGGACAAAGCCTGACGAATGTTATCAAATTTTAATACTATGAAGTATAATACAATGAATCCCATAGCAATGAAATGTGAGAAGACAACAAAACACCAAATATATAAGAAATGATGAAATAATGAGAAAACTATTACTCGATTTTCGGGAATGGGTAGTAAAACAATTCCAATATCGACCACAAATTAGATTATTGCACATCCATAAACAAAAACAATAAATACGAATCTTCGAACCCGCTTCTCGACAATGAACAACCTTTCTATCTCCCCTTTATAATTATATTCGAATGTTTGAATTTTTGGATATTTTTGAAAATTACTTTTAACTAAGAAAATCAGCACCGACGACAATATTCCTAACAGGAAATATTTAGAGAAAATGATTCTACTGTAACTATCTTTTATGTTTTACAAGAAACCCCCGTAATATTGGATACTTGTTTCTTCATCAACCACAGAAATAAAAATTCCCCAAAAGTAAATCAAAACCCAAATGACGACAATTAAAGACGCAATAAATCCGATTCCAAATGCTAGTGCCATCTTCTAATTCCTGGCACGTTGGCATACCCTTTATACCAAACTTCTTCAATATATACGTGAATGGCTGTAGATAACAATTAATGCAAAATGTCGGTTCTTTCATATTTTTTGTTGATTATTCTGAAATAATATGAAAAACATCATAAAATATTTATGTCAAGATTTTTATGTAATGTTTTACAATACAAACCCAAATTATGAGCGTACCTCGATCTCTTCGAAGTAATCTTTTCATATTTTCATAATGTCCATATGTTACTTCTCACAAGCATTTTCCTCGGTAAAGAGTTTATTTTCGTTATATAAATATAAATGCTCCGTCAATTATAATTTTATAGATTGCACGTAAACGATAAACAAAGATTAGCATTTTAAATGTGTTTCCTCAATCATGTAGTACTTCCTCAAATTAATTCACCAATATACTAATGGATCTTTATAAGAAAAATTTGCACTCATGTGCACTAAGGTTGCTTAGATATAATACTTCACAAAGTAAATTTTTAGAAAATTAATTAATTTTCCTTTTCATTACACTAATGTATAAACTTAATATAAATAAATTATTCAATAAATTTAAATGTTGTCTTCTTCTTTTTAGATGCGTTCAAAAGAATGTATAAAAAGCATTTTAAAATGTTCTTTCGAAATAAAGCATTAAATTAAATTAAATTCAAAAAGAGAAATTCATTCAAACAACTGAAAGAATACGAGAAACTGTATTTAGAATTGCATTCATTCATACATATTCTCAGTAATCACTTTTCCCGTTAGTTATGTAACAATGAAAGTATCCGGTTAAATCGGTCAAAGAATGAGTCCCCTTGTGATATTTGCTTTTCCTAAATTAAGGAGAATGGAGACAAAAAATTGTAAAAATGTGGCTTGTTTTTTTATATAGATGGTAAATTCATAAAGTTATATCTTAATCTGTTACCGTAATAACTGGTTGAAAACAGTTTAACGATTTAAAAGGTATTTATTATAAAGGTAAAGGTATTTTATATGACTTAAAAATTATTTGATGCCAAATCAAACCAAAGACTTTGCTACAGAGACAAATCTTTCTAATTACACTTATATCATTCAACCCGTAACACGCTTTGTAAATAAAGAGGCTCTCTTTGTGCCCAGAAAACCAAGTGAAAAATAAATTAATAAAACCCTCGGATTGGCAAGAGTGCCTTTGCAACTTTAACTGTCCTGCCAATTTTTCTCTAAAATTATCCTTTCTTAAAAGCGATGCGAGATTTTCATTTATTTAAAAAGAACAGAAAAAGATTAGATCTGCAGAAACTGTTTTATTTTTTAAAACATTACGTTTTTACAAAATACATAAGTTTAATTTTTTATCGAGGAATTTTTGAAGAGATTTTTAATAACATTTATATATCAATAGATGCAAACAGATACTTTAATGTGTGCGAGACCTACCGTTCGAGGTTCTCGACTATCGCTCGAATGCTTTAATTTCTGCAAAGATTTCGGAGATAGGCAGGCCGTAACAATTGCTACCGATGTTTTACAAGTATAAATATACAACAATTTCTAATTGACATTAGAATTATAAATTAATATATATATATATATATGTTCCNTAACTGTTATAAACTATTTATTGCTGTTTTTGTTTGTTTATATTTATTAAACAAGTCAAATTAATAGAAGTATCTCGCAACAACGTGTGAAAAAATACAAAATTATGTCAGACATTTTTCTCCATGTCATCTCTAATACTAAATCTGAATGCTTTGTCTTGTTTTAATTTACATAATGAGTAGTCTGTAAATAGTATACAATCTATCTTGTCATTGTAAAAGATTTAGTAACATTTTGGCTAATCCAGAAAAGTTTGGAGATGGGTTAACCCTGACACGTAGATAATCCTTTCTCATTACCCAATCACACTGATTTGTGAATCTGGTGTTAAGCCTTAGATTTGTGTAAAAGACTCGTGAATAGTTGCAGGAGAAACGTTTATATAATATGCTGTTTATTCTTTGAAAATATGAAAATACTTTCTGTTAGTCATTTTCTACAATTCTGTAACATTAGTGTTAAGAATAACTATTGACTTATAATCTAAAATGAAATACTTTCGTGTCTACAAGTGGATAGATAGACTATTAGATATATGATTACTTTATGTTTATTTAAAATTTATTTTTATACTTTTAGTTTACAATTAATATAAACATATTTTCGTTATATTATTTTATTACTTTATAGTTTGGATTGTTTAAGATTTACTACAGCTTAGACAGAGTAATTGAATGCGTACACTTAACCTAAAGAGAGACTGAAGGCTCAAAATTCCTTTTGGAGAAAAAGCAAAATATAAAAAATAAAAATAGATTTAGTTTCTGGATTTAATTCTTAAAAAAGAACTTACATACTTGATGAGTGTAATAATAAATCATAGTGAAATACGAAATTAAAAGCTATAAAAATAAAGTAGAAATGCATAATAAAATAAATGTTCATACTAACTTGTGAGGTATTCTAATTGTTTTAGTTACACATCTTTTAATACTATGTTGAATTAGTTTGTCATAGAAGGTCCTTTTGTCGAACATGTAATCAACCAACTAATGAGATGATTACTTTAATTTATCTTTTTCTTATTCGTTGGTTTTCTCAGATAAGTTGAAAATTTTATTAACTGTATACACGATAAAACAATTTATTTAAGATTGCTTACCACACTGGTAGAATTCACTGGAAGGCTCAATGGAGAACAAAGCAAATTGCTCTGAACACCGAGAAAGTAACAATTCCTATACAAAGTTGGTTTTCGTTTGCTTTGTTTACATTGATATAATAATAAGTTGTATGGCTTATAATATATATTTTGCTTCATGNGTTGCCATAAACACTTACAATTAGCAAACTCGGCCCAGATTCAGCAAATAATTTATAGCAAATCATAGAGCAGATCTTATTTTCGATGCAAAGGCCCAGATAGAAGCCAAGAGTTCCTTACTCGAACCGAACGTACTAGCATTTTCCACTTCTGGCCATTTTACACACCTTCTGCACAAATCTAAATGTAGAAAAAAATATATAATTATTCATCGAAAACGTATAACTCGATTTGAATTCCGTTAAAACATATTGCGGCGCTGTAAATGTTGTCCTACAAAGAACGAAATTAGGTTATGAAATTTTCTACTAATTCATTGGTTCGGTGACGTTTTGAATTCAATTTTTCATTTATATCTTACCAGTAATGTCACTGGCTTGGCGGACGAATAGGCCGATATAGCGCCGAGCAATACGGGAAAGTTATGCGATTCGCAAACATTTAGAACTCAAATTTGTGTTTAGATCTCAATACTTTATAAATTTTTGGTGTAATCGATTCTTGGGCTTTATTACCAATTTCAGAGGCTAAATCGAACTTTGTTCTTACCTCTTAACGGGTTTCTACATGCTCTTAAAAAACGTCCCGACTTTCTTCAATGTATTTCTATCCCTGGAATAGCCAGGATTATCTCGCACGCAATGTTCGTGCTCTGCCGAGTCTTCGTCTGCTTTGGTATTTCTTGGAGGAACCGCGCTTACTCCTTCATCCTCTACATTTTCGACCAGTCTCTCACTAAACAAGCAAACAAATACAATAAATATATAATTTTGGAATTGAATTACGATGAATATTTAAAAATAGAAAACATTTTCTTTAATTTACCTCGAGGGTAAGAAAGTATTAAACTTATTACTATTTATTAGAAATTAAGACGATGATTCCTCGTATTTCTCCGAATAAACCCCTCGTTGAACAGCTCATATATATAACATACACAAGTTTATTATATACAAACAGTAATGTAATTTAACTGTTAAAACGTTGGCAGGCCGTCTGACAGATTGGTCGAACCTTCATCACAGCTTTTCTATAAGCAGGCTTGATATTATTTTCAAAAACGTCCAAACCTTCGAAGGCACCGGTCGAGGGTTCGTACTGCTTCGAGAGGCCTTTCTTCAACTCTCTGCCTCGAAACTTAACATAATCCAAATTTTGTGGACTGAGGAATCTTCGCACGTCCACATCCAATCCCTCCCTAAATATGCAAAGAAACAATAACTATTTAATTCTACTCTCAATTTAGGTTAGATTCTCGTGCTTTTAAGTTTATTCGACAGAAGGGAAGGGCCTTTTATAAACCGACTAGTCTAAATCTTTTTCTGTTATTTTCAAAAAAGACATGTCAAATATATTTATTAAACGAAGTTCTGTTTAAAATTTTAGTAAATTTGTCATATTAACGACGTAATCCGTGATATAAAAGAGGCCCGATTACTCGTTTAAACAATAGTAAATTAAAAATCTTCTTAACACCAGGCCCCGAACTGTGCCTTATAAAGCCCTCTATTACAATACAACAATACGGGAAGACACAAAAATCTTTACATTTAATCTAATTACACCTAATTATATATTGTAGATGGACGTTTTTAATTAAAGCCTTTAATTACTAAAACCAATTTTTTATCCTAATAAATAGTAATGAAATGTCTTTTACCCCGAAGGATGGCGCAGGGGTCGATACTCTCTACCATCAAAAAACATCTTCGAATCGCTTTCCAATTCGCACTCTTCCTATTAACAAGAGCAAAACTACGCAATAACGACAACATCAATTGTTGAATTCGTTTGTTACGCGTTAAAAAAATTTAATGATGAATTTTGGATTTTTTTATTATAATTTCAGAATCTGTATAATAAAGATTAAAATGCCACGTCACACCGGTGTGGGGATAGGGGTTAAAATAGGGTCGGTTCGATATGGTGGTGCTGACGTGATGGCGCCACGAAATACAAACATGCAAATATAAACATTTCGCGTTAATCAAGATTGTACACGGGAATATAAAGAAATTACAGCATATACTGGTCGAAAATACAACAAGAACTTAATATTTATACCGTAATATCGGGAGAGATGATTTTTTAATTGCCATTTCTAGAAATGATTCTATATAGGCCTACATAATTATAAAACAAAGCGTGCATTGTAAAGTGGATCCGATGAATCACACCGCCGAATAACTATACGAGTATAGTCGGTTACTTCAATACTGTATTAATTAAACTGATGCGTAATGTCACCAGTTAAGTCGTGTTTAAATTTTGTTTGTACGAAAAAAAATGAAATATTTTTCTATTTTTATTTTCTGCACAACTTTCTATATTATAATATAATCTAAAAAGTTTTCGAATTGTGAATTATCGAGTAGGATCAAACATGTCTTTTGTCTTATGCAATAACGACTACTTATATATATAACTTCTTTTTTGAAAGTACCGGCAAAGATTAATCATTATGTATTAAAGCAATAACTACTTTGTAAACAGCCGTCTTTATAATTTATAGTAGTGTAATTGAATGATTATTTCTATGCACAAATTTGAGATTGTGAACGTTTAGAAAAAATTGGTCTTTGATTTCGACATACTCGTTCGATAATTGCTGTCATCTACTACCTGAGAAAATCTCCACTTACACTTTTTTAACGGCGAAAACGATTAGCTGACTTCTTAGCAGGGAAAAATCGGGCCGTAGTAGCTGTGTAGTCGGAGTCGGAGTCGTGGAGTTTTGGTCTTTTAGCCGGAGTCGTAGTCGGAGTCGGTAGATTTTCACCCGACTCCACAGCCCTGCGGATAACAAACACCTCACAGTACAAACACAAGAAGAAGTGACGTAAAACAATGAATACCCATTGGTCTTTCCTTGTCCTCAGGGAACAATTCGGAATTTTTCGGAGCACGGCAGACGTCGAAATCGACGTTCAACCCGATATATACTGATCGGATGGCATTCTTTCGAAGTTGAAACTCTCTTTTGTAACTCCAGCCTTTTATTTTTCTGACAGAAACAATTCTTTTATAGCATTCGCGAAAATTTCGGGCAGGCACTCGTTAAGTTTTGCATCGGTTTCTATTCTCAAAAATGAGAGTATAATAGCAAAGGTAGAGAGTGAGCAGAAGATGTCTGATGTTGCTGAGCAGTATGGCTCGAACAGGTCTACAGTAGGCCGCAGTTCAATCTTACGTAAGAAAGATACAGTATAATAGAGAAGATTCAGGCAGCTAAAGGAGTAACAAAAGTCATATCTGTGAATTAAAGAACATTGAAGAGCTTATAATAGAACCTGAAACGTATCTGACAACACAAAAACGCCATGAACTCTTGAATGAATAACGCCAAGAAATTCGGCTAAATGCTTTCTTCTGAAAAAGAGGATTAATGCCGACATATACTACTAACATGCTTTGATGGAGTGGGAAGATGTCAGAACAGAGGTCTTAGAATGGCATCCAAACCAGGTCGAAGTTGATAGGCTTAGGGATCTCTACAATTACAATGCTATTACTTCTGAAAAATTCCAAAGAATCGAGAAAAGCTATCGACATTAGACAGATTCCTTAATCTTCACAAACGGAAAAAAACATGACTAATAAAAATGCAAGACTGTGTATATATGTATTTTTATTATTACGTATAAATAAACGCAGTAAAAAAGTGTATAATTTTTAGTTTTTTGGGATCTCCAGAACGAATTACTCAAATTTCCATAAACGTCTATGGTAAATTGATAATCGGTTAACGAACAATTCGGATCGAGAACAAAGTTTTGGAACGAATTAAGTACGTTAACCGATCATCCACTGTATTTAATGCTACGCGAACCTCATGTTAGCCACTATTGAGTTACCGCTAGTTCTTAGTGTAAGCTTACATTTTACATTTTTATTAGAAACATGTCTTATAAAACCAGTTCAGGTGAATATCGCAGTAGTGGTTAGATGCCCTGATAGAAAGAATGTTTTTTATAAGTGGTTTGAAGCTGTATATGAAGTATACGAAAACACGGTGCATCGAGATTGTTTTTGTATTCAGCTGTTTCATTTACATTCGATATGGAAATTTCAGAAAATAATGGGTAATGAAATTGAACTGAAAAGACTGTATACATTCTCATGGTCATAGGCGAACTTTCAAGTTGACATGGCGCAAAGATTGTTTCACTTGTAATTTATTTATCAATCGGTTTTAAGCTGATGATACAAAAGAAAACATAAGAACTTTTTATGATTTGGTTAATGGTCGACATGAATTGTATAATTATTTACAAACCCTGAGATAGATCAACAGCATGACGGTGCATGCAAAATTCGAAAATTATAGTGGACATACACTTTTCTACAATGTTGTAATAGTGTTCCAGTTGCAAAAAAACATGAAGCATTTTAAATCAGAGTGCTCAGTAAAACAATTACCAATTCTAACAACGTACTTCATACCAATATACAAATATCCAGAAATGACATTAAAAACACTATAAATGATATAGGTAAAAAAGAGCGGCCCACCAGTGGTCGAGCGGTTCCGTTGCTGAATACTAAGAGTTCGGTCGTGGGTTCCCGCCTGGCAAGGAGAAGTTGACCACGTAGAGTTTTCCGGTTTTTATCCACGTCTGTAACGCCTGAATACATGCATTCAAAACCCCCCGGAAAGCATTTCTCCCTCCTGTAGCATCGCGTATCCAGAGAAAGCAATGAAAAACTACTCTGGTATTAACTTCCCCCTGGACATCACTTGGCACGCAAACTGATCCATACTAACCGGCGCCGGGTGTTCGCTGGCATCAGGGTGTTCTAACATTGCATAAAAGAACAATCAGTTATTCTGAGTTAATCGAGTAATAAATCTTGAAGACAGGATTATAAATCAATTATTCCCTTTCGGTCGAATTATATCAATCCAAGAGACAAAAGCATTTCGATTGAGAAATCGATTTTTAGAGCATTTACGAAGCTTAAGATAGGATGATGGCTGAAATTTTTCAGATTTTTTTACGTGTCTAACACCAAAAGAAAATTATCTTACACCTAACAGACGCAAGAAAGTCTTCCGACTTTATTCCTTTTTCTCATAATATTCATGTTTTGAGTAGATTTATCTCTTTCATCAAAACCTATAAAAATATCAAACGTTCGAATATTAATACGAGTACTTACAGTACCCGAAGTCAAATTAATAAATTGAGAAGGCTTTATAATCAACAAATGTGCAAATTTCACTTGAAATTTCTTATAATATGTGTACTATACCTGTAAATCTAAATTAATTGCCATGCTTTTAAAACAAAAGCTGCTAATTCTATATATAAGACACTTATCTAAATTGCACACACTCTTATGTAGCGAAGGGTGTCCACTGTAATAATAAATATCGGTAATACACTGTGGTATGAAGTAGCGCTATCTCTGGGGAAGAGAGACAACAAACGATTTCACATACAATTGTGTTTATATTAATTTAAATATATAAAATTACTTGTCTTTACTGATTGACTGACTGGGTTACTGAATGATTCATCATCGCCCAGGGCAAATCACTTAACCTAAACAGGTAAAATTTCGTAAACAATTAGGGTACATCATGGAAACGCACACACTAAGAAGGGATTTTTCAAAATTCTCGGGACGGGGAGAGAATTAAGGCTTAACCAGAAGAACGGCTTCTACTGTACTGTTTTTGATGCGATTTTTGGTTTACATCTACGTTTAGTCTTCATTGAGTACTTAAATGTATTAAATTGATAACATTTCAGACATTATTATAAATGTTTCTACAGTAGAGCCTCAATTATCCGACTCAATTGGGGACTGGGATTGGTCGAATAATTAAAAAGTCGGATAACCGAAATGTATGAAAAAATCCATTATTAGTGTGGTATATTATTATATCCCATGTAATTAGTATATTAGTATATCGCTATTAACCTACTTCGCGTTGAATTTTCATCGATGTTAAGCTTAACAAAAATTTTTTAAAATATTAATCGTCGCTATTGTATCGTTAAAAATTAGAAAATTAAGCCTCGTTTAAATACTGACTCCCTTTCATGGTCGATCCAGGGTTGCCAGATAAAACACGTAAAAATAATATTAAATTAAAGTAGCCAAGACATAGCCAAATATTGTAGCGCCACATCACTAGCGGACATTTGAAATTAGCCGACTAGGATGGTCGGTTAACCGAGGTGACGGTTAATCGGGAATCGGATAATCGAGGCTCTACTGTATATATTTTGATTTTTCAAATTGAAAACAGTTCGTTTGATTCTCAGCAGTAGGTATTCTATAACAATTACCATTGTTGTTGAAATGCTAAATAGAAATGGTATTCGCTTGCAAAATCCGCGCGGGCGAAGTCGCGGGTGACAGCTAGTAATTATATATAATAAATTATGAACTCAAAGGTGTACGACTAGTTATAAATAATCAGTGGAAGAAATTCTACAAATAACAACTTTATTGAAGATATCATTAATAAAAATATACATTTTAACTTTACATTATTAATAATTGAAAGATCAGTTTAAAGCATTTAAGTTATTTATTTATTAGTAGTTTCGTTTATGAACCATTTTGGGTGGATAACAGATTATCGACTGGAAATACAATGTAATAAATTTTATTACTGATAGATGGCGATATTGAAACGTTTTATTTTTCAAATAACAAGTGAGAATAAATAGTCATCGACTCAACGAAGCTAATTTAGCCGTTTTCTTTTCAAATTTAGAAGAAAATGAGCTTCGAATAGTCACATGACTCATTTCTCTTTGTAGGGAATTTATTTCAGTTTACAGTGAGAACTCTTTGTTATAGGGAGAATTTAAAATCTGTTTTTCCCCACAGAAGGTTGTTACCCTGGGTGTGATTTATTATTTTTTGAAAAGAATTAAACAACATCAATTGTGGAATTAAACGCTTTACGTTACTCAATGTAATTTAAGGTGAACGACCACGTGTCTCACTCTGTGGCGATATTCGAGACTGAAAGAAATAAAGGAAATTTTATACACAAATAATCTGGCATAAATTTTCGTATTATCGTACATCATGTATCACCTTTTTTTTAAATTAAGTTTCCAAGATGGTGGTAATTTGACATCATTCGTGCACGTTGGCATTGACACACAAAGTTATGCTAACATTCGCTAAGTCAACATTAACCCCCTTTGAGTCGCCCATTTTTTTAGAATTTTTAATTAAGCATAAAAAATACTTAAAACTGAAAAAAAAACGAAAGAAATGCGTTAATTTTGAAGAAAAAGCTTCAAAGTCTAAGTTTTTTTGTCTGTCCTTTCTGCGAAATTTAACACCGATGAGTTATTGTTTACACAGCTGGATGACCTTGAACACAGCTGGAGTCGGATTTCCCGGGACATTCTCATAGACATCGCAGGAGGACAAGGGTTTGAAGTAGGGTGACTTCAATCTGGCGGTATATTTTTAAATATTTTTAAAAAATTATAATTTTTATTGCGATTTCCGACCCCCCCTAATTAATTAAACTTCTATATAATAAAATCTATTAATTAAAAAAATTAAAAAACTATCGGAAGTCGTTTTTGACATCAGAAAGCAGCTTTAAATAACTTTACCGAAGGAAAATCGGTGCGCTACAACTTTAGAATGATAAATTAATTTTGATAAAAAACTCCCATTAAAAAAACATTAAGCCTTCATCGAGCCTTATCAAAGGCTCATTAAAATCGCGATAAAATTTTTTCGCGTGCGCAAAAAATTCTGAAAAAATTTGGGGACCTAAAAAACATTCCAAAAATTCAAAAAAAATAATTTTTTCAAAAGTGGCCTTAACGACGTAAGGCTATAAAACTTGCTCGAGTCACATTCTAGCGCAGCTCAGAAGGGGTTAAATATTCCATGTCTAATAAAAATTTATTTTATTGGTTATGTATTAAACTACCAATTTTTGAAGAATCTCCCCTACATACTAGAATAATTTCAATATCTACTGGTAAATGAAAGTTATTAAATAATGTACTCTTTAGTCACCTAATATTAGATAGCGTGTAATTATGTTATACAATGCTTTCGTTAACCTGTCTCAAATTAATTTCAATATATTAATTAGCAATGGGTAACTATAAGACCGCTGGCCTTAGCGTTATGATTAGAGATTCATCGCACACCTTTCTAATTTTTATTTATTAATGCATGATGTCCCAGTAATAAACACATACACATATATAAACTTCAATAAGCCAAAATGCATTGCGAGACATTATGCGTTAAAAATAAAGATAGGAAAAATGTGTGAAGTATCTCTAACATAAGAATATACTCATTTGGCTCATAGTTAATTATTACAAATTAATAAATAATAACAGATTAGAACGAATAATTTCAATGTAATTCTTATATTAACAGATAGTACAATTACAAATTTCTAAATAAATATATTTTTAAATTTTTAGAGTAT
>NW_019387049.1:298761-312048 GCF_000671375.1 Centruroides sculpturatus | reverse complement strand
TTAAAAAATAATAAACACAAGAATATCCAAGTGATTTCGACTTCAGTTAAAGTACTGTCGTTTGCAACACCCGATGCTGCTGCTCGTATAAATTCCATTTAATGTTTAAATTTTTTGCATAAAATGACGACACTATTGTCAATTAAGATAATATAAATTTAATTTTTTCAGCAATAAAATTTTAATTATATGTGAACACGTTATAATATTTTAAATTGATATCTAAAGACTTTGCTTACAGAGATGTGTTAAACCAATGGCGTAGTCCGTTTGATTTAAAACGGACTATGTCATTAGTTTGCTCATCTAAAAGTATTAAAGCAGTATTGAAATACAATGTTCTGCACCTTCGGCGCCTTGCAGACTCACCAGTGTGTCCTAACTGCGACAAAAAGGAAACAACACAACACTTCTGAGTCGACGGACCTTGTCGCACCCTTCGTATGACTCTGTCCCTAAACACCGGTCTGACTCGCTCATTAACCCCGATGTACTGACCATCATCAATGACTTCGACCGATCAGCGTGTGGGTGTTTTGGAACAATACATCAGACACACGGGTCGCCCGAATTAACTACCAAGCGGCGACAAATCGGAAAACATAGCGCAAGAGGCTGCAATTTCCAGATGAACCCTACGACGAGACAAGAGTCAAGAAGAGACATACAATGTGCTTATTGCATTTCGTTCTTACTTTTTTACTTGACAATTTAAGAATTAAGAACATTTATTGGTCTGCAATTTCAAAGAAACTTTTTCAAAAAATCTCTTATGGCAGCTGCTATTTTNCGCTCATTAACCCCGATCTACTGACCATCATCAATGACTTCGACCGATCAGCGTGTGGGTGCCTTGGAACAATACATCAGACACACGGGTCGCTTGAATTAACTACCAAGCGGCAACAAATCGGAAAACATAGCGCAAGAGGCTGCAATCTCCAGATAAATTATATGACGAGACAAGAGTCAGGAAGAGACATACAATGTGCTTATTGCATTTCGTTCTTACTTTTTTACTTGACAATTTAAGAATTAAAAACATTTATTGGTCTGCAATTTCAGAGAAACTTTTTCAAAAAATTTCTTATGGCAGCTGCTATTTTCGATGTGTATGTGTCTCTTTAATCTGATTTTCAATTCGGTAGACTATCATATACAGCTTTCAGATTAGGAACTTATTTTATTGGTTTTTTAAATGCATTTCGGACTTATTCATATTTTAAGTCCCTCTTCAGTATAAACTGTTTAAAAAAATTTTATATACAACTACTTAACAATAATATACAATTAGTGAGATTACAAAATTTCCGCGTGTAGATAATATCTACTGACATAAAACTATTAAAAAATTGTTATACATAATCTACACGCAAAAATTTTGTAATCTCACTAATCGTATATTATTTTTAAGTAATTGTATATAAAATGTTTTTAAACAGTTTATACTGAAGAAGGACTTAAAATACGAATAAGTCCGAAATGCATTTAAAAAACCAATAAAATAAGTTCCTAATCTGAAAGCTGTATATGATAGTCTACCGAATTGAAAATCGAATTAAAGAGACACATACACATCGAAAATAGCAGCTGCCATAAGAGATTTTTTTAAAAGAATATTTGAATATTAATGGAGAAAACAGGTTAGTTATTCTTACGAAGAAAGTTGAAATATTAAAACATGACATAAACTACTTCAAATGCTTTTTAAGAGAAGAATACACGCCAAACACTTTATAATTAAAAAAGACCATAAGAAATATAATACCAAAACATATGATTTGGAAAATTGAAAGAAAAATTATAAAATCTGTAATAAGAAACAAAATGAAAAGATGGAATAATCTAAAATATAAATTAGGGAAATTATTACATAAATATAATTATAAGGAAAACCCATATAAAGAAATAGCTAATAACTATAAATATAAAAATGATATAAAACTAAATATATTATTCAAATACCCAATACCTAAAGATAAAAATAAATGGATCGATAATTTAGTTATTAATAAATCAAATATACAAATTCCAAACGATGTTAAAAATTTTATAGCATTAGGTTTGGACTTTAATCTACCTACTGATAAAGTCACATTAAATTTAATGGCAAACACCGATAAAAGTATTAAAGACCTAAAAATTGAAAAAGAAAAGAAAACTAGTATAATAGGCACTACTATTCAAAATACTAAACAAATTTATAGAAAAAATAAATTCAAAGTAAATAAATATAAAGAAAAAATAAATAGAACTGATACCTTTTAAAAAAAACAACAATCTTTCAATAATAAAAGCTGATGAAACTAAGCAATTAATATTAATTGATAGTGATAATTTAAGGAATAAAACTATAGAACAAATAGATAATGATCAATATATAAAACTTGATATAAATCCATATGAAAAAATAATAAAAGACGCATATTTAAAGAACAAAATTGATGAAACTGATAAAAATTACATACTTAATTTTAAAAATAATAGGACTCCAAAATTACAAATTACACTAAAAACACATAAAGAAGAAGAGAAATACAGACCAATAGTTGATTTTACATACTCTATACTTTACAATCTAGAAAATTATATTAAACAGAAATTAAAAAAACATTAAAGGTTCCATCAATAGTATTAAAAATGCTGATGAAGTCATTAATAACATTTAAAAAATAAAAAAATAAAAATCAGATACATTAATTAGTATAGATGTTAAAAATATGTACCCAAATATAAAGTGGAAATCAATAAAAAACAGCCTAATACAACTACAAATAGATAAAACACTAATTGATCTTATAAAATTTGCATATGCCAAAAATTATTTTTAAGTTTACAATGATTACTATAGACAAATAGATGGTATCAGTATGGGGCCAGAGTGGGGGCCAAACTTGCTGAATTACTGATGAAAAATATAAATGAAAAAATACAAAGCATCCCTGGAGTTAAAATAGTAATAAAATATGTGGATGATTATTTGCTGATTTATAACAATAAAATAACAAGTGATAAAGTAATATTGAAAACTATAAATAATATAAATGAAGATGTAAAATTTGATATTGAATTGGAAAACTATAACCACATAAATTTTTTAGATATAACAATTACCAACGAAGTAAACAAATTTTCTTTCAAAACTTTCAAAAAAACATGTAACGTCAATAAAACCATTAACTATCAATCCTGAAACTATAAAAAAGAACACCTATATAATGGGTCTGAAAAACATATATACAAGAACTACTAATCCTTTATAATTACAACTTTTAAGAAAAGTACAAAAGTTCTCCATTAAAATGTTGCAGTAATAGTGGACGTTTTTTTCAGGTTAATAACATGTAATACATTACTATTAACACACTTAAGAGAATACATCCACACTTTTAAAATATATTTTACTTTAATATTTTATGTAACAAGACATNAACTAGTTTAATAGGCACTACTATTCAAAATACTAAACAAATTTATAGAAAAAATAAATTCAAAGTAAATAAATATAAAGAAAAAATAAATAGAACTGATACCTTTTAAAAAAAACAACAATCTTTCAATAATAAAAGCTGATGAAACTAAACAATTAATATTAATTGATAGTGATAATTTAAGGAATAAAACTATAGAACAAATAGATAATGATCAATATATAAAACTTGATATAAATCCATATGAAAAAATAATAAAAGACGCATATTTAAAGAACAAAATTGATGAAACTGATAAAAATTACATACTTAATTTTAAAAATAATAGGACTCCAAAATTANAAACAACAATCTTTCAATAATAAAAGCTGATGAAACTAAACAATTAATATTAATTGATAGTGATAATTTAAACAGTAAAACTATAGAACAAATAGATAATGATCAATATATAAAACTTGATATAAATCCATATGAAAAAATAAAAAAAGAATTAACTAAAATAATAAAAGACGCATATTTAAAGAACAATATTAATGACACTGATAAAAATTACATACTCAATTTTAAAAATAATAAGACTCCAAAATTACAAATTACACTAAAAACACATAAAGAAGAAGAGAAATACAGACCAATAGTTGATTTTACATACTCTATACTTTACAATCTAGAAAATTATATTAAACAGAAATTAAAAAAACATTAAAGGTTCCATCAATAGTATTAAAAATGCTGATGAAGTCATTAATAACATTTAAAAAATAAAAAAATAAAAATCAGATACATTAATTAGTATAGATGTTAAAAATATGTACCCAAATATAAAGTGGAAATCAATAAAAAACAGCCTAATACAACTACAAATAGATAAAACACTAATTGATCTTATAAAATTTGCATATGCCAAAAATTATTTTTAAGTTTACAATGATTACTATAGACAAATAGATGGTATCAGTATGGGGCCAGAGTGGGGGCCAAACTTGCTGAATTACTGATGAAAAATATAAATGAAAAAATACAAAGCATCCCTGGAGTTAAAATAGTAATAAAATATGTGGATGATTATTTGCTGATTTATAACAATAAAATAACAAGTGATAAAGTAATATTGAAAACTATAAATAATATAAATGAAGATGTAAAATTTGATATTGAATTGGAAAACTATAACCACATAAATTTTTTAGATATAACAATTACCAACGAAGTAAACAAATTTTCTTTCAAAACTTTCAAAAAAACATGTAACGTCAATAAAACCATTAACTATCAATCCTGCATCCCTGAAACTATAAAAAAGAACACCTATATAATGGGTCTAAAAAACATATATACAAGAACTACTAATAACAGTAATCGTGAAATAGAATTAAAAGAGTTAGAAAAGACGTTTATTTTGAATAATTACCCCAGTTATAAATTAAAAATGTGGCACAACCAATATTATAACAACAGATTTAATACCAAATATAAAAAAGATAAGAGGTATAATAGTTTTCCTTATATTAATGAGATTTATAATAATTGCANTTAAAAGTTGTAATTATAAAGGTTTATATAAACAATTGTAAAGAGTGAGTATTGTTATGTTTTTTTATGATATAAAGAAAATATACAATGTTATAAAATAATAATTACAAATATATTGATGTATTAGGTGCAATGTATTAAAGTGAATATGTATTTGAAGTGTTTTTTAAATGGCTGTATATTTTATACTCTTATCAACGTTACCAATTATAAACCGGAGTGTTTAGAAAACAGAATCTTAGGTAACGTATATGTATAACAATTTTTTAATAGTTTTATGTCAGTAGATATTATCTACACGCGGAAATTTTGTAATCTCACTAATCGTATATTATTTTTAAGTAATTGTGTATAAAATTTTTTCAAACAGTTTATACTGAAGAGGGACTTAAAATACAAATAAGTCCAAAATGCATTTAACAAACTAATAAAAGTAGTTCCTAATCTGAAAGCTGTATATGATAGTCTACTATAGTCTTATTTGTCTCTTAATTTTTATTTCTATGTTATTCATATTGGTGTTTTGTCCGTCTTCCTCAGTCTTCAGATATAAAAGGACAGCAAATTCGCCTTCTGTGCCTTCATAGTTTACCTTGTTTCTCGAAGTCTTGTTGATGGCAATGGTTGTTGCACTAGGTCTTGCGTTGAGTTTGGTGACATCAGCATAAGAGATTGGCTGAGAGTTAATTACAGTCGGAGTGGAGACAGGGCGCGGGGAATTCTTGGACCTCACTTCTTTCAGGCTGCCGTGAAACTGTCCCAAACAGGCATAGAGGCGAGTGACATGGTCACGCACCACTTTGCGTTTCTCAGTTTCAATGTTCGAACCATATTTCTCTGGTATTAGATCCAATATCTTGAGCAGATGATAATTAGCTTCACTTAGTATCGAGTTCTCCAGTGAAGTGATATTTACAGTACAGTTAGTCGTACTGTCTTAATGCTGACTACTCACTTGGTTGAGAGATGACATGATGATGGTAAAGTGTGTAATTTCCAACCAGCAGAGTGTAGTTTCCGTGTATTTGGACAGAGAAAAGATGCCAGTTGGCAGTAAACTCTGTCCCAGAAAACAGTGTTTAACTAGGACAGAGGGAAGAAGGCTGGTTGGCAGTGAGAACAAAACGAGACTTACCAGAGCACTGTAGACTTGGCAGAGAAGGGAGTTTCCAAATAATCCACAGGCACAAGTGTAGCCGAGTCTGGGAAAAGTTGTTCTGAAGATGTCCGGATTTTAGGAGGAGCAGGAAGCCGCCTCAAGTAGAGGTGCCGCAGGAAAAAACGACCACAGGGGGTAGTCTCCAAGAACACCAATGTAAAAACCCTGTAGCAAGCTGTATTCCAAAGATGATACTGGTTGACCGCACTGGTGCAGAGAGAATCCACAATATTTCCAAGGACACCAGAGAAGACAGTGCCAGGAGCCAATAGGGGTCCTGGTTAAACCTAGCATGCCAACTCCACTTGTAGCAAGAAATGCAGGTGTACAATGCAGGTGTACGCTTTGTAATTATTTTTTCTTGCAACGTTTCCACAAACTTGACATTGGTGTGTCGGAAGAGCTACAGAACCATCTGAAAAAAAAAAAAAAATTACTTATTATCTCGTAGGCATGGGCCATTTGTTTCAGACATGTGACTTCAATTGATAAATAAAACTACCGATATTAATCAATCCAGTCTGTTATATGGACGATCTGCAAAAAAGGCACTCTACATCGGCATATCGCCATACAAAGTCCACACAGTTGGACTTCTATGCAAAATTGCTCCTACTTACATGTTAAACGCACGAACAACGCGAGGACAAAGGAAGTTTTCTCCTCGTGTATGGTATTCGGCAGTTTCAACTAGTTAATGTTACATAACATCGATAACAATCGTTGGTAGCCATATACTAAATTTACTACAGTAATGAGACTATATTGAGCTACGCGTAGTCTATAATGAGAATCGACTAACNCGTTCGTCATATCCGAACTTGCGCTTTCCACCCTCAAGCAAATGGACTTGTGGAGAGAACAAACCGTACTCTAGAAGACATCTTTAGGAAATATGCTAACAACGATATCACAGCTTGGAAAAGACATGTATCAACAGCAGTATTTGCTTATAACACGACGAAACACAAGTCAACTCAACAAAGTCCATTCTACTTACTCCATGGTTTTGAACCCAGAACACCGGAAATACAAAGATTAGGAGAAGGACAAACTCTGAAAGAAGCTGAGAATAGATTGACTGAGCTATTTTTTAATCGAGTACAAGCAGTTGAAAATCTTGCTGAAGCTCATGATCATAATAAAACATCTTTTGACAAAAATAAGCACGAATCTAAGATTAAGGAACACGACTTAGTATTATACCGTCGTTTAAACAGACATAAATTTCAGAGCAAATGGAAAGGTCCATATGAAGTAAAGAGGATGATTAATCCTGTCACCTATCTCATTGAAGGAATTCAAGATGATGATAACAGAATAGTACACGTAAGTCAGATTCGTCCTTACTATCAAAGAACCGATTGAGAAGGACAACGTGCAAATGAAGCTACAAACGAAAATAACTGTTACTAATGTCTCTAGAAGATAGAGAAGAATTTTAAACAAAAGCTATTGTTTTGTCTAAAAGCAGTCGAAGCCGAGATGTAAGAAGTTTTATAGAAAAATCCCGCGAGGAGGAGAAAAACAGCAGGGGGCACTAGTTGTTTTTTTATGAAGAAGCAGAAAGATGGCTGCTTAGTCTTTGTATACAGTTAATAATTATAATTAAACTTAGTTCATAGTTTTTACCATTGCCTTCGAATTATTTAAAAAACTTTGTACACTCCACGAACACGAGGCGTACAAATTTATAAATTTTTTTATAGCGATAAGAATAATATTAATTATATGTATTCTTAAATCCTGTGAAATATTGTTAAATAATTTTGCTTTTATTTTTTATAAAGCAGCTGCAGTGTCCGTATTCGATTTAATAGAAATAATAATAACAAGATTTATTAATTGAAAGAGCCGGGAGGGAACCCGGAAGAAGAAAATGTCTAGGGCCCCAAAGTGGGTTAATCCGGCCCTGGATGGCAATCAACTGGTGCAACTCTAACGTTGTGAACAAACTGATAAACGTCTTCACAGACAGTGCTGCGACTGTTGCTGCTTTGGGGAATAAGGATAATACTCACCTTGTTGCGAACGACATCTTCGCTGCAGCTTCTACGTCTTTTAAGAAGTATGCCATCAATTGAATCAAAGGACACAGCGGCATTCCGGGTAATGAACGGGCTGACTTTCTGGCCCGAAACGTAACGACTAATCCTGATACTTATCCTGCTTACAATCTCATTCCTAAGTCAAGACTTAAA
This sequence comes from Centruroides sculpturatus, assembly GCF_000671375.1. Taxonomy (NCBI): domain Eukaryota; kingdom Metazoa; phylum Arthropoda; class Arachnida; order Scorpiones; family Buthidae; genus Centruroides; species Centruroides sculpturatus. Next base: position 303,721 of record NW_019387049.1, on the reverse strand, counting down.
TACCTTATCTGAGACAATGCTTTGGAAACCTGGCAAATGGATTGGGACGAGATCCCACAACAACACATAACAAGACGCTTTATCCCAAAGGTGAACGCGTTCACAGCAAATGGATTCAGCCCACACATGATTTAGCCCAATGTTTGACAGAATACGGGCGCTTTCGTGTTTACCTGAAAAGGTTTCACCACTCTAATTCTGACTGCTGTCAGCTGTGTAGGGTGCGGGACGGTGTTATGCACTATTTATACTACTGCTCTATGCTGGATGACATCAGGTATCAGTGCATGCAGCATTCCAATATGAACAATATAGACTGGCCAGTAAAGCCTGATTTTTTCTTACAAAACAACAGCAACTTTGACTTGTTAAAAGAATTTGTTTCACTTTACTGTATTAGATGTGGGATTCGTTGACTTGATCTCTTGTGATCTGATTCACTCTAGCTTTGATGCAAATGTATATTCGAACCTTGCTCTGCTATAACAGCATGTAGACTTTCATGTACAGCAATGTTACTTTAGTTATAGTATACTTTAAAAAATAAAAAAATAAAAATAATCTTTTATAATATTTAATTTTTATTCTTATCTTCATTTATTTTATTTATTTATTTTAATTTATTTTACTTTCTCTTTTCTCTACCATTATATTAATGTATCCTTTCTATGACTAAGAACATGTATCTACAATGTATTTTTCTGTATTTTTGCCTGGCTGTGCTCGGCGGTGCCATACAATAAAGATTATTTTGACTGACTGACTGACTGACTGACCGACCTGCACCTTCGGCGCCTTGCGGACTCACCAGTGTGTCTTAACTGCGACAAAGACGAAACAACACAACACTTCTGAGTCGACGGACCCCGTCGCACTCTTCGTAGGACTCTGTCCCTAAACACCGGTCTAACTCGCTCATAAACCCCGATCTACTGTCCATCATCAATGACATCGACCCATCAGCGTGTAAGTGCCTTGGAACAATACATCAGACACGCGGGTCGCTTGAATTAACACCAGGGGGCGGCAAACCGGAAAACATAGCCTACAATTTTTAGATGTACCCTATGACGAGACAAGAGACAAGCAGAGATATACAATGTGCTCATTGCATTTCGTTCTTACTTTTTTACTTGACAATTTAAGACTTAAGAACATTTATTGGTCTGCAATTTGAAAAAAGCTATAAATTCTCTCTGTCGTTTATACATTTGTCTTTCCTTAAGCAAATGGCAATGACAATGTTGTCCTCCTTCAGTGAAAAAAGTGCTATAACATTCGAAAAAAATGTTGATCTAGGAAAAAAACGCTGGTCATTACAAACTCATAATAGATATATTATTTGTATATTGTAGAGGTGGTAACCAATAATTATTTGTTAGCTCTTGCATACAGACCAGTCACATATTTTAGCCATTAGTTACACGTGTTTAAACAGCCTAATGAAATCCCGTAAAAGAGTTATGACCAAAGGAAAATATGCTCTCTCGCTAGATGAAGTTACAATACTGAGCATAACAACACGCAGCTGATCAAGTTTTCCTAACTACATGCTGTCATATTCTCGTAAAACAAAACAGTAATTCAAACCTAGTACAGTATATAGCGTATTATTAATTTTTTAAATTAAGATTTTGCCCAGATTTCCGCAGAACAGTTTAAAACAATAGACGTATTATCAGTAATTATCTAGACCAGGGGTCGGCAACCTTTTGAGTCGAAAGAGCAAAAATTACAATTTACAAAATTTCAAAGTTTCTAAAGAGCCACAAAAGTTTTTCTTGCCAACAATTAATAGTACTAGCATAAATAAAGTTTTCTGATAAAAAAACTAATCTATTTATTCATAAGAAAAAATATCTATTTATTCATATGTAAGTAGTGTTTTTCACAATCTCATAGAAACATCCGACGACGGCGTCATTCGAGATCTTTCGACGGACTGACGACAGTGACGACGCGTGTCACGGGGGAGGGGGTGCGGTGAAAAGCCAGTACAAGTGGCTGAGAGATAGAATCGGTGCCTAATCTTCGTTAATCAATTCAGAACGATTTTTAAATATTTTTTTTTTATAAAATAAATAATATTTGCGTATGAAACTAAAGAGCCGCAGCTTCACATCCAAAGAGCCTCATGTGGCTCGCGAGCCGCAGGTTGCCGACCCCTGATCTAGACGGTTAAATGTAATAATAATTAACAGGGTATCTACCCTGTTAATGTAGCCGGCAAAAGACCAGCGAATCCAAAACATTTTACAATGAATTCCTAAAGGATACAAACCTTGTGCCTTAAGAAACTTTTTACTAAGAGAAGTACTTGACTTTACTCGAATGGGAAAATTACCCGAACTCTCAGAAGAGGGATTTGCAGCTGCACCCGAGTACTTCTACATCGCCCGCGTAATTGCTATCACGAGCTACGATTATTGATTCCTTACGTCTTATTTTCCCCCAATCCCTTGACCATTAACCACAATTTAACAGCATCGTTGCCCCTTATACATAAGTTAATGTACCAAAATTTCGTTTCTTAGTACTTAACCCAATCCGATATATTCAACTAAACAAACCAGACAGACACATTCCAGGCATCTTTATCAGTTTAGAGGTGTGTAAAAAATAGCGATTCCAAAATCCACATTGTCAAATGTGATACGGTTACAGTATTATATGATAACAGCAGGAAATGTAAGCCGTGTTATGTTACAACAGCCGGAAAAGTAAGATGATAATTACATAATGGTCCAACATAATTTCAAATTCAAGTGGTTCTCTGAGAGGTTCTGTTTGGGAACGAGTTCCCAAACAGAGCCTTTATCTCTTGACATGATATATACAACTTAACCTATAGGCTATTGCGCAAAAAAGCTCCAACCAACCAACCTGTATGTAAGAATGGATGTTAGTTCGTGTGGGCAGTACGATTTTTTTCACCCTGTTTGAAGCTTAATTCCTGTGCTTTTTTCGAAAACATTTCCGAATTTTGCAGGAAGGTTTATTTATTTAGGAATTGAAGCTATTAAATTTTGTAATTAGAAGGTCGAGGGTGTTAAGACAAACAATGTAGTGTGTATCTGTAGTAAGGTCGGACTTAAAAATGCTAACAAGTAAAACTTTTTAAAACTTTTTATAAAGTTGTAAAGCATTTACAACTTTTTATAAAACCCATCCACACCTTCAAAATTAAGCTGTTTGCCATTTAATTTTAGTAAGACCAACTATTACAGTTCAGTTGTTTTATCCATTCTGGTGGGCTAATTTAATAGAAAATTGAAAATTAAGGGGGTCTACTTTGTAGCTGATTCTAACCTGCGTTGTTTATTAGAAAATAATACGGAAACGGAACACGTGGTCCATCAAATGGCATTCCGGGACAACTTTCTATGAAAAACTGACCCCCTATGTAAGTGGTATATACATAAATCCCGAAAAACTTCGCGTAGCCAATTTATTGGTGAGAAACGAATCAACTACCAGTGTTCATTAGCCTCATCCAGGTGGGTACAGATTTAATTGTATCGGAAGAATCGTCGTATGCAGATGATTTTCAAAGTCCAACAAGTCAAATTTTTCAGACAATAATAATATTTATTTGCTCCAATAAAAAGAAAATAGTTAAATACAACTTTACATTTAAAATTGTGATAAAATGGTTAAAAACAAAAGTCAGTTTACACGAGGATTTCAATGCAGGCCATCCATTACACTGTAAAAACAATACAAGTTTAATTTTCGAATATATTTTATTCTGCATATACTAAAATCTTACTTACCTAGGTATTGAAATTCGTATTGTCCATTGTATTTTATTTTATTACGAGATTTAACACTTCATGGTTTCAAGGCAGTATGCGAATTTGATCGTAAGGAAAATCATGTTCGGGAATGTCTGAAGAGTAGTCAAATAAACTAAAAAAATTCATGAGATTTATAGCATTAACAAGTCAGCTTTGCGAAAATCAGAAAAAAAAATTCCTCACCTTAATGATTCAATCTGTTCAAAATTTTCTTCAGTTTCGAATTCTTCGTGCATCTCTGTCATGAACATCTGTAATCTTTGTATAATGGATTCTAGGAATTCATTAATTAATTCTAGCAATCCATGAAGGTTATTTTGTAGCAAATCTGTATCAGTAATCGACACATCTAAACATAAATCACACATTATATACGTCCATGTAAAACAAATTAGCGTGAATTTAAACGAAATAATACCATTTTGCAGTATTAGATCAACTTTTAAAACGTTATACGCTTCTTCTACAGTTAAATAATTTGGATAATATATTATATAGTTTACGTGATCTCTTAGCTCCTGTATGTCCCACTAATCATCTAGACGGTTAAATGTAATAATAATTAACAGGGTATCTACCCTGTTAATGTAGCCGGCAAAAGACCAGCGAATCCAAAACATTTTACAATGAATTCCTAAAGGATACAAACCTTGTGCCTTAAGAAACTTTTTACTAAGAGAAGTACTTGACTTTACTCGAATGGGAAAATTACCCGAACTCTCAGAAGAGGGATTTGCAGCTGCACCCGAGTACTTCTACATCGCCCGCGTAATTGCTATCACGAGCTACGATTATTGATTCCTTATGTCTTATATTTCCCCAATCCTTCGACCATTAACCACAATTTAATAGCATCGTTGCCCCTTATACATAAGTTACTGTACCAAAATTTCGTTTCTTAGTACTTAACCCATCCCGATATATTCAACTAAACAAACCACACAGACACATTCCGGGCATCTTTATCAGTTCAGAAATGTAAAAAAATAGCGATTCCAAAATCCACATTGTCAAATCTGACACCGTTACACTATTATATGATAACAGCAAGAAATGTAAGCCGTCTTATGTTACAACAGCCGGAAAAGTAAGATGATAATTACATAATGGTCCAACATAATTTCAAAATTTAAGTGGTTCTCTGAGAGGTTCTGTTTGGGAAC